>NC_091448.1:50418635-50585498 GCF_964237555.1 Oryctolagus cuniculus
CGGGTGCAGGTATGGAGTTTCAGAGCCGGTCTGACTTGGGTTCCACGATGCCTCTCTTGTATGCTTGCTGTGTTACTGGGTATGCGGGCCGTAAGCTGCCTGTGCCTCATTTCTAAAATGGCCACAATGTTATAAATCATGCAAGGTTCTCGCACAGAGGGGTCTCCTCCTGGGCCCAGCCCCCCGTCACTGTGGCATTCTCCCGGTGCGTGTCTGTTCCCTGCCACTACCACGGTTTGCACCCAGGCCTTATCTACTCTTTCCAGCAAAGGTCTGTGCCTGGCTAGGCAGAACTTAATTTCCTTATTCTTAAAGCCACAGAAGCTGCTGTTTGGGTTGATCAACATCTCTGCCGTGGGTAGCGACATTAGATCATCTGGGGGCAGGTTTATCTCCTTCTTGGGAAGAATGCGGGGAAGGATCCCCTTAGTAATGCAATGGTGGGGGGTGGGGGTGGGGGCCGCTGGGGGCATGCTGTCTTAGGAGAAAGAGGCCTGTCTAAGGTACTGAGACTCCAGAGCTGCTGACGGGGAGGGAAGCCGGGGGATGAGGGACCTCTTGGAAACAGAAGTTGCCAGCACCTGGATTCCTCCTGCACTCTGAGTGTCCATGGTGGGTTCCGATACGGTCAGATCCGCTGGAAGTCCAGGGAGAACTTGGTACCTTAGGGAAGGCGGGGAGGAGCTCCAGCTCAGCTCTAGCCTCAGCTGCAGCCCGCTGAGAAGGCAGATCTCCCGTGTGCAACACAGTAGCCATTAGCCAGCCCCATGCGGCTGCTTAAGATTAAAATTAAATTAATTAAAAGGAAATAAACTTGAAACTTTAGATCCTCTGTCGCAACTGGCCACATTTCAAGGGCTCAATTGCCACAGGCGGTTAGTGGTTCCATTAGCACAGAATGTGGACCGTTTCCATCCTACATCAAGTTCTATGGCACTCGCTCATCTCAGACAGGCTCAACATCAGCCCTGCTGGCGCACTGGGCCTGATCCTTCTTTGTCATGGGGGGGCTGACATATCTGTGCATTCTCAGATATTAAGCAGTGTCTCTGATCTCTACCCCCTGGATGCCAGTAGTACCATACCCCTAGTTGTAACCATCACAATGCAAGGGCAAAGTCACCCCCAGGTGAAAACCATTGGGCTATAGCACAGAGGTCACTGCTTCAGCGTGGACAGGAAGCACGCCAGGGCCGGACCCTGGGACAGCAGTAACACACTGTACAGTGGGCCCCAGCAAAATGAGCTGAATGGGTGTCTGGAATTCTCGGACAATCAGAAGGCTGAGAAAGGAGAGGGAGGGCTGACCAGGGGGCCGCCGGGGGCCCCTGGCTCACGCGGGTTCCCTCTTCTCGGCTGCAGGCTCCTGTGTAGGATCTCAGCCTCTTGTCTGTCCCATACAATTCACCCAACACGAGGACAATCAGTGTGACCTTCAGAACGGAGATGTCCTTGACTGTTCCCCGAGAACAGTGAGTGTCATCCCATTGCTCTTAAGATCAAATCCAGACATGCTGTCGCTCACCCAGGCCCTCCTAGCTTGCATCATCTGGGTTCTCCAGGTTCATCAACACTCCCCTTTCATCCCTGCAGGCCACGCCCCCTCAGGCTCCTGTGCCAAAGCTGCTCCGCGCACCTGCACTGCCCCCTCCTCCTGCTCTTCCTGTTAACACGGCATTCATCTTCCCTCCCTTAGCCCTCCAGCCCACCCCCTGCACATTGACACGCTAGAAGAATGCATGGGGGGCTCAGCCTAGGAAGGACCTTCGAAAAGTTCATGGAAAATGGAATTAAAGCATTATCTGGGCGCAAACATTTTTTGAGATCTCTGCCGGGTGTTTTCATAATTCGTATTTCCCAAGAGCTTTTGGAAGATCCCTCAGAGGCATGGATTCAAAGCGCCCTGCACGGCAGAGCCGTCTTTGAAGTCCAGTTTCCAAGGCCTTTCAGAAGTGCCCGTGCCTGGGGGTCCTTGTGGCTATTGTTTTTTTGCAGTGAAGGACGCACAGTGAGATCCAAAAAGGAAAAAAAAGCATTAGCTGGACTCAGGAGGACCCGGGGCCTGACTTCCCGTCCTCTCCCTCCCGCGACACCTGGAGGGGGCACCCCCTGAGCACGCCTTTCTCCAGTAGCACAAAGGCAGCCCTGCGTGTGCAGCGCTGCCCAGGAGGCCTGCTTGATGTCGCTCCCCCTCTTCGTGGAGGAGCAACACAGGACCCTGCGCTGTTCTTTCGTCTGCTCGGCCCTCCCCGGGTTTGCTGCTGGTTCTTCCCGGGTTGGCTACTGTCCCTTCCACCTCCGTGGAAGGGCGGTTCCCCCTGGCCGCTTTCCCCACTTCCGCAGGGGAGCGGCACACCGCCGGCCGGCTTTCTCGGGGGCTGCACAGGTGTTCCTTCAGCTAGATGTTCCTGGTGCATGCCGTCTCTCTCCTCCTTTATAGTCCTCCTCCGCCAATCCTAACTCGGCTGCCCACACGCCGAGTACGCTGCTCTCCTCCAATCAGGAGCAAGTCCTACAGTTTATTGGTTGAACTGGAGGCAGCTGTGCGGAAGCTGTTTACTTCTCTCCCAGCGCCATATTGTGGGAGAGCAGATGCATAGAATAAGTCTTAATTCCAGTAACTCAGTCTAGTCCGGATTGCTCCCCACACTTGAGACAGAAGGTTTAGGGCTTTTAGTGTGGAGCACATCACACAGGCATTCCTTGCCCAGCGACCACAGTTTCAGAATTTGTGACTCCCATATGGAAAACAGGGATTTCGCATAAAACCCATTGCACTATAACAATCGAGGCACGACAGGGTAAGTTCATCAGGCAGGGGAAATTTTCAAAAGTCAAGTTCCCAAATTCCAGCCAATGGCTCGCCTCTCTGCAGGCAGCAGCTTCAAGCCTGTTAGACTCATTCTTGTCTGCACATGTCTTGATCTTTCTCATCCTCACAGACCACACTCTTTCTCGCCTCCCAGAGAAACCAAATGCATGGCTTCTAGGTCCCTGTGGCTTCCTGCGACTCCCTGCATCACCGAGCAAAGCACAAGGATGTGGTAATTCCCCATGTATTTCTCCCTCTAGACCACGAGCACCCTGAAAGCAAGGGGATGGCGCCTTGTCTCAGTGGTCCCAGCGCTAGCACAGGGCCTCCCGCCCATCAGGGTCTCATCGTATGTTTGTGGAATGGAGGGATGAGCGGTGCAAGAGTGTGGTCTAAATAGGTAAGTCTCCTTGAACTCACGCAGGAGGCTAACCCCGAAGTCTCTAGTCCTTTGTACTAACAGGGTGGAAACTTCATCCAATTACGATGAAGCCTTGTAAAGTGATTAGACCACAGTAAGCCACTGAGCTGGAGCCCAGGACGGCATCCCTGGGTGTTCTAAGGAGTGACGTGAGACAGACACAGGTGCACTTGGCTCTTACCGTGTGGAACTTGTGCAGTCTCAAGACTTTGCCAGCAGGACTGCCAGCCCCAAAAACTGACCCAACAGGGACTGTCCAGTCTCGTTCTGTGAACCCCAAAACCATGAGCCTAAATGAAACTTTTCTAGACACATCAGCCAGCCTCGGGTGCTTCCTTACAGTAACGGAAAGCTCACCGATGCAACTGGAAAGCGCCCATGTGCAAGGAGCCGAGACTGTGGACAAGGCAGACTGGAAAAGATGCAGTCCCTGCCCTTGGGGAGGGAGCATTTGGAGATGCTGAGGCCCAAGCTGAGGATGGCCATCACCTCCCTGGGCGACCATTGCGTGTGGGCCTTAGTCTGCCCTGCTCCCTCGGCGTGATGGGCAAGGAAACGCCTCCCTAGAGTGACAGGTGCTCGCCAGCTCGTCCTGTCCCTGGGCAGTGGGTCCAGCTGCTGCAGGCCTGTCTGGCCTGGGCCTGGGGTTCACTGTGTCCCACTGGCTGTCTTGGCCAGTTTGGCTCACCCTGTGAAAACATCTACCATCTCTCATCAATTGAAAACCAGCCCGGGAGACCCCCTCTGCACCGCCCCCCCCCCACCATGGGTAACCATGGCAACTCCTTGTGAGCAAGATGACTGCTACTTTATGAGAAAGTTCTTTTTTCTTCTAGCTTTTGGAGGCTCCAAAGTTCACTGAGTCCTTTCATGCAGTTTGATGATGTCATGGAGCCAAGTTTTTTTTGCAACAGGAACCCTTCCCCAAACCAGTAGTAGGAGCTGGTGGGAGAGACTGTAGAATCTGCTCCCCTGACAACTTTTTCCCCACGTCACCCTACGATCATTGTCTGTTTAAACCCGGTGGATTATATTCGGGGCAGCCAATGTCTTCCTGCTAGGGAGTCTCCTCCAGGTTGCCCCTGCTGCCCAACCCCACGGGGAGCAGGAGACTGTGGCCTCCTAAGTAGGGACCTGGCAGGTTCCACTCTGTAGCCGAGCTCCTAAGGCATCAAGCGGAGATAAACGAGTGAGAAGTTCAGTCTCCCAGCAATGAGGCTGTAGGTGAGACCTTGAACCACCCTGAGCTGTGAAAGAGCTCACGATACGGTGCTGACAGCCCAGTGCCTTCTCCTGCACCTAACCAGGGCTCTCTGCACGCATGAATGAGTCCATTAACAGATTCCATGCAAGTGTTGAATGCCGGACCAACTCCAGAAGTTCATTCAAGCCACAAAGGGCTCCTGCGTGCACAAGGGGGCTGTGGGGCTGTTGGGGTTAACAATGAGAACCACGTCCACAGTTCCTCCACCCCACTAGCCAGGTGATCTAATGAGCCCGCTGACCTCAGGGCAGCTTCCTCACACCTGCCCCAAAGCTCTGCACTCCTCCCAGAGAGAAGCCCACAGTCCTGGTCCAACTCCACCTCATATTCTCCCCTGGTGTCCTGTCCTCTGGCTGGTCAGGGTTCGGGCTAAGAGCCACCTGCTCCAGAGGAGGGCGTGGGAAGGGGAGGAAAGGCCAAGGTGGAGAAGTGGAGGTGGATTTGTCCGACTCCAACCTATTGCTCTCAAGGGAGACGTCGAACCCTGGGGGCCCCTCCATGGGCCAATTGTCCCCCCAGGTGGGGGGTGGGATGGCCACGCAGGCCCTTGACCCTTCACGCTCAGAGCCTGTGCAAGGGCATTCCCTTGGCTTTCAGTGAGCCAGCCCTTGGGCTGTCAGGGAGAGAAGGGAGGGGCGTCCAGGCTCAGAGAGGAGGCTGTGGCTTGTTTCAGAGAGAGCAGCCGCAGCACAGTGGGGAGCTGCTCAGAGCGGGGCCAGACGGCTCTGGACGGAGGCGGTGGCACCCGGGGGACGGGCTGTCGCTGGGCTGCACACAGCTCTTCCAGGGACATGCCTTCTCAAGGACAGCAGGAGCTGGTTCCCGATCCTCACGGTGGACCTCTCACATCCCCTCCACCTGGGGCTGGCCTGGGGATGCCTCAGCTGCCATGCCAGGGCTGCTGCGGGCCCACCCCTGGCTCTCTCCCACCCTGAGAATCCCCGGCAAGCCTCCAGCCAGCTTTAGGAGATCCCTAGAGAAGAGGCCATGGAAGCCAAGGTTGGGGTGTCCTGGGGGCCAGGGCCATGCTGAAGGGGTCCCCTGCCAGGGGAGAGCCTGCACCAGAGCCCTGAGGGCCACCACCTTCTAAGGGGCTTTGGAAGGAAGGCTAGGGGCAAACATCCGGCCCAGCAGGCTAAGTCGCCACGTGGCACACCTGCATCCCGTATCACAGTGCTCGTTCAAGTCCCGGTTCCCCAGTTCCAATCCCCCCTCCTGCTAACACATCCCAGGAGGCAGCAGGTGCTGGTCCAGGCGCTTGGCCCCTGTCACTCCTGTGGGAGACCTGGATTGGTTCCAGCTCCTAACGCTGGCCTGGCCCAGCCTGGATGCTGCAGACATTTGAGGAGAGAGGTGGAGGATGGAAAATCCCTCTGGTTCTATCTCCTCTTCTTTTTCTCTGTTGCCCTGCCTTTCAAGTAGGTGACCATAACTAAATCAGCATTAAAAAAAAAAAAAAAAGGAAAGGACAGGCTATTTATGCACACACCCTCGGGGTCCAGTCAGACCCCAGGTGGCCATTCGGCAAACACCTGCTCCCCTCCTGAGTGACACTCTCTTGGGGAGCTCACTCGCCAGAGCAGCCCCAGTAAGGTTGCCAGTGTGTCTAAAATTAGCCGCTCGATGCTGTAAATACTGCAGAAAGGTCAGGCCTCCCGGAGCCCGGGGCGGGGCGGTCTCTCCGCCCGGCAACTTGGACCATCTGAGACAGCACGGCTGTTGAGGGTGTGGAAGCCGGCAGGGATGAACTCGGGCCTAATCCTGAGCTGCCGCCCTGGCTCAGCCACCCAGCGCCAGTGCCACCGTGTCCTGCTCCTTCTGATTCATGAACAGTCCCTCGCGCCACTGCCCTGTCCACCCTCACCTGGACGACAGCTCAGCCTCCTTTCTCACGGGCGCCCTGTAGCATCTACCTAAAGAACACCCATCATCACCATTCAGCTGTGTCGGCGCTGACCAGGGGCTAGGATGCGCTAAGCCCAGCACCAAGAACTGTATACGCGCATTCACGCCCTTAGTCCTACACACAACCCACGATGCTGCTCGGATGACCGTTACCATTCTCCATACGGTAGTGAGGGTGGCTGCTATCACACCGCTGGGGTCTGATGTGCCCCCAAGATCAATCATCAGTGTGGTGGTGTGGGGAGGAAGCGCCTCGTGGGAGGGCTGTCGGTCACGAGGATTTACTGCAGGGAGGGACGATGCCACCGTGGGAAGGCCCTGCAGGAGCAGGTGCATGCTCTCCTACCCTTGCCCTTCCGCCACGGGAGGACGTGGTGAGCAAGCCCAGTGCCTTGGTCATGGGCTCCTCGGCCTCCAGACTATTGGAGAACACATCTCTGTTCTTTGTCAATTACTCAGTCTCAGAAATTCTGCTATAGCAGCACAAAATGGACTAAGACAGGGCCAGACTTGTGGCGTGGCGGGTTAAGCCACCGCCTACAACAGCAGCAGCACCCCACAGGCCTGCGAGTTCAAGTCCCTGCTGTGCCACATCTCTGACCTAGCCCCCGCCAATGCACCTGTGAAAGCAGCAGAGGAAGGCCCAAGGCCTCACCCTACCACCCATGTGGGTTACCCAGATGGAGTTCCTGGTGCCTGGCTTCACACTGGCCCAGCCTTGGCCGTTGTGGGCATCTGGGCAGTGAACCAGAAGATCCCACCCCCACTCCCATCACTCTTTCAAATAAATAAAATAAATCTTTTAAAAATGGACTAAGACAACCCGCGTTTTACATACAGGGAAACTGAAGCTCAGAGTAGCTGAACAAAGTGCTTAAAGGCCACAGTTACTCAGTAGCAGACCTGGGTCCCAACTCCGATGTCTTTCACTCTGCTGCCCGTGTTCCTAACCTCCCCACCAGAGCGAGCAGCCCCAGAGTCAGTCGGGAGGCGCGGGTCCCCTCATGGAGCTCGGCGCCTTGAGAGACAAATGGGCAGAGAGAGAACTTACGAGGCAACGTGACGGAGGCTCAGACTGTGCTTAGTCTGAGCCGGCACCCTTAGCTGGCAGGGGGTTGTGGGAAAGGACGCACTGCCTCCCCGAGGCGTGCAGGCTGGCTGCAAGGGCATGTCCTGCACAAGGAGCAGCACGGTGGAGGATGTGGTAGTCTGAGTGAGCTGAGGCGCTGACCTGCGTAGTGGAAGAAGTAACAGGGATGAGATGGCGTGGCCAGGACGACGACTGAGCGCCTGCCTGTCATACTTCCCAAGCCAGCTCCCGCTGCAGGCTATAATCCCTGCCTTTGCGCAAACCCACGGAGGCTCTTTGTCCCCTCCAGGGCGAGATCGAAGCTCCCTAGCGATGTCAGAGGTGCCTCATCATGCGGCCTCAAATTGTCTCCTGCTCTCAGCCCTTCGCGCCACAGGAGTTTTGAAAGAAAGACGTTGGGGCCAGTGCTGTGGCGCAGCGGGTTAATGCCCTGGTATGAAGTGCCGGCGTCCTATATGGGCACTGGTTTGAGACTCAGCTGCTCCTCTTCTGATCCAGCTCTCTGCTATGGCCTGGGAAAGCAGTAGAAGATGATCCAAGCCCTTGGGCCCCTGCACCCATGTGGGAGACCCAGAAGAAGCTCCTGGCTCCTGGCTTTGGATCAGCACAGCTCCGGCCGTTGTGGCCAATTAGGGAGTGAACCATCAGATGGAAGACCTCTCTCTTTCTCTGCCTCTCCTCTCTCTGTGTAACTCTGACTTTCAAATAAATAAATAAATAAATATTTAGAAAAAAAGAAAAAAGAGGAAGACATTGACTTCAGAGCCAGAAGACTGGGTCAGAGCCCTGGTTCTGCTGCTGGCTCACTTCTCTGCGTCTCGGTTTTGCTGTCTGTGAAATGGGCCTGGAACACCGATGTGTGGGCTTGCAATAAGAGTTAAAGGAGAGTGGGCTGCAGAAAATGCTTGCAGATGAATCCTGGACCAGAAGACTACGCCACCCAGGGCCAGACGTTCTCCCTGCCTACCCCGCAGCCTTCCACCAAGCTCTTCCCTGCCTGGGAGGCCTCTGTGCCCGGGTCACCGCCTGCAGCCAACCTCTTCTTTTTTTTTTTTTTGGAATGATTTTTTTTTGACAGGCAGAGTGGACAGTGAGAGACAGAGACAGAGAGAAAGGTCTTCCTTTGCCGTTGGCTCACCCTCCACTGGCCGCCGCGGTCTGTGCGCTGCGGCCGGCGCACCGCGCTGATCCGAAGGCAGGAGCCAGGTACTTATCCTGGTCTCCCATGGGGTGCAGGGCCCAAGCACCTGGGCCATCCTCCACTGCACTTCCTGGCCACAGCAGAGAGCTGGCCTGGAAGAGGGGCCACCAGGACAGAATCCGGTGCCCCGACCGGGACTAGAACCCGGTGTGCTGGCGCCGCAAGGTGGAGGATTAGCCTAGTGAGCCGCGGCGCCAGCTAGCCAACCTCTTCTTCCAGGCTCTCTGTGTCCAGGCGGGAGCTCCCTGTGCTCAGCCTTCCTGGTCCCGGAGCTCTTCCCTGGTGGCATGTGCGCTCCCGTAGGGCACACCGGGGGTCTCCACACCTGGGGGTCTGCAGTTTCTTACTCAGAGTCGTACTCATGGTGGGCACTTGATAAATGTTGGCTTAACTGGATTCCAGTGAAGGAACCGAGGGGAGCAGCCGTCTCCTCCTCAACCCCTCCTTCCCACCCGACATCTAGCCGCTTCTCCAGGATAGGAACTAATTGGCTCAAGGGCTGCTCTCCTAAAGAAGCCAATTTAGGATTTTTTTAAATAATTGCAGTCCTGGGTTATGTTATGTTTCCTCCCAGTTAGGGGAGGAAAGGGATGCAGAAAAATGAACTCAGCAATCGGGCAGAGGCATCACCACACCTCCTAATAGAGCAGGTGCTTCACCCATTGGGGTGCTTTGCAAGTGCCCTCCCACTGGCTGGGATGCCCTGAAATGCTTGGCCACCCCATCCCGTTGCATCAGGGGTCCAGCGTGAGGGCCACAGGCCTCCCGGCACCACCCCAAGGTCTGGCTGCCTGCACCGTCCTCAGGTGGCCTTCGCCCAGCTCCAGGAGCCACAGGCCACCCAGTGGGTTTCCACTGCACCCTTTGGAGCCCACCATCTGCCAGCCCAGAGCCTGTGCAGCCTGGACCATCGCCTCAGTCACCCTGCTGCCTCCCTGCTCCCCCAGAGACCCCTTCCGGTCTGATCGGCATGGAGATCTTTCTGGAATACAGATCTGAACACACCCTCACTTGGAAACCTCTTCCTCTTCCCGCAAAATCCACCTTAACGGTGACCACATCTGTAAGTCTCGCTCTACTTTCCTGAAGTTAGGGCTCCTCCCTGCTGTCTCTCCCACGTCTGTTTTTCACTCTTGCCACCTTGCACAGGTGGGTTTTTTGCATTTTTTGTTTTTGCCATGTCTGAACTTCCCTCCACAAACCCTTAGAGCACCCAGATGATGCCCAAGGAACTTGTGCCTTCTGGATCTTGAGTATGGCCAAGGTTTACCGGTCATCTGTGGGTACCGCTTCAACTCCCCAGCTTGGAGGTACCGGTGGTGCCAAGAACGGTTGGCAGCTGCAGCCGAGGGGCAGAGCTCAGAGCGAGCACCTGTATCAGCAAGGGGGCTGCAGAGCAAATCAGAGAACTGGGAACCTGGCCTTGTGGCAGCTCCTGGGCAGTGTCTGAGCGGGGGGAGACGACCGCTCCCCGCCCACCAAGCCCTCCGCCAGGGTGGCACTGCTGGTTCTTCTGCGCCCCTCTCATCTCCTAGCATAGCGTGAGCCTGGGGAACGTGAGGCTGCCTCTGTGCGGTCTCTAAGAGAGTCGGTGACTGGGGCTCCTCAGACCTGGAGGTACACACTACTCGTGGGCTCCCATCACAGGGCAGGTTCTGAGTCCGTAGGTCCAGGAGAGGGTGGGCAGTCCACATTTCCAAGAAGCTCTGGGGAAATGGCCGTGCCCCCAGTCCTGGGACCACAGCTGGCGTCGTGAGATTCTAATGCCCCAGTCTGCTGACAGGGCTGCCCTGAACACAATGCTTCAGTGACTCTTGGTGGCCCAACCCATCAAGGCCATAATGCTTCGCAAGGGGTCCGGGGCAAGCAGAATCCAGCTCTTGCCCATCTACCCAGCCCAGTCCAGCCCACTGAGCCTCTCTCTCTGTCTCCAGTTACACAGAACCTTCCTTCTCCACTCGAGAGCTCTCCTCTGACCTCATAATTTCCTTCATGGTCTTGATTCTGGGACACTGAAATTTCTCTCTTACACACACGTACATGCACACACATACATGCACACACATGCACATGCACCCTGCGTATTTTTGCATTGTTGAAGCCTTTCTCACCCCCACTCTCCCAACATATCCCCACTCTGCAGCACTGACCTCTCTTGCCGTTGCTTATCCTGTATTTTCCTCTCACTGGTTCGTGGTAGGTACTCAATATGCTTTCACTGAAAAGGTGTGGGCTCAGTACTCAGATCGAGTGCAGACTCCAGGACCAGAGCTGTGTCAGCCAGCCACATCTCTCCCTGTGCGGGCAGAAGTTCACTTGAGCAGACCAGAGCAGAGGCCCCCAGAAGCTGACTTGGGGACCCTGGTCAAGGCTGGCAGGTGCACCCAGGAGCTACCTGTCTCCTCGTCCACTGCTGAGGCCACGCCTCTCTCCCCTGTGCATTGGCCCCGGGACGGTGCCCGAGGCAGGAGTTCCAGGGGATGGTGGCCTTGCTCTGACCTGGGGGCCTGGAGTTGGTCTTGGGAGAGTCAGCACCACCTTACCCCACAGCCCATCTGTCGTCTCTGGCCAGCTGCAAAGTGAAGAGCCCAGGCAGGACTTGGGGCCTGGGCTCTGTCACATCTCCCCTGGGGGCTGGAGTGCACAGATGGAGTTGCCGTCACCCACCCATCTCCTATGCGACCAGGAAAGTCACCCAAGGTGTTCTACATTTCCTCCGGAGTCAATTTCAAACTTTGCCTCAGCTCCTTCTCCATCCCTCAAACCATGCCTAGCTTGGGTAGAGATTCTGGTCCCTTAGCCAACTAACACGTCCAAGTCCAACCAGCCACGTTATTCCCAGCAGCATAGTTGAGGACTCTTAGTCACCTCTCCCATGAGGCTGCACCAATCCGTTGCATTCTGTAAGTGCAATGTGCCCACTGGAGCTGTGCATATGGGGGCGCTGTACCCAACCAACCCTCCGGCCAGCATCTTTCCAAAACCAGACTAGGAAAGTAAGACCCGGAGACCCTCCACTGACTACATAGGGGTCTCACAGAGTCAACTGCATGCTCTCAAGGATTCAAACGATGTCATTACAATCGATGCCAGCTGAGGTTATTGTATTTGCCTCCACAAATCATTGAAAGCTTCACACTCTCATCATCTCCTGAGGGCGGGGTCCAAGCGCAGCTGACCGCTCCCAAGCCTGGGAAGGAAGAGAGAAGGCAGGAGCCGTCCTTAGCGGGGCTGACGAGGGGCTGATTCCTGCTTGCCATGCTGGACTCTCCCTTGTGAATGACTCATACACACAGGTTTGAATGTTTGTGTCCAGGCGGCCAGCTAACAACCTAAATGAGCTGGTGTGGTCAGGAGAAAACTGCCCTGTTGGAAACATCGAAACTGATTGTTCAATGGATGACTTTATTCTGTTTTCAAGTGTTTCAACCTTTCGTGAGCTTGTCATGGAAGGAAGGAGGGGCATCGGCACTCTATTGTTTACCCCTGTGTTGCGCTGACCCCAGCTGTTGGCCTGGACCCCTCGTGTCTCCCTGCAGCCTGAATGCCTGCCCTTTGGCTCTGAGTGCTGAGTTCTCTGGAGTCCTCTGGGTAGGATGTGCGGGAAGCCTGCCCATCAGAAAAACAGGACTGCAGCTCCTGGTGCTAGAAGATGGAGACTTTCCAGAGGCCTGGTTTGGACCCGCAGGTAGGTTACACGTGCACAAAGATAAGCAGTTCACCAAGGCACTGTCTAAAAGAGCAAATGATGGGCTGAGAATTATCAGGGTCCCATACAGCCTGGAGGACAGCGATGGATTCTCGGCAGTGCACAGAGCGGAGGACAGTGCATGTACCCCAGGCTCTCGGCTGTGACCTCTGCAAGGCACTGTGCAAGCAGCAATGGCTCCTCCGAAAGAGACCAGGAGCTACAGGCCTGAAGCCCAGGTTCCAGTCACCGCACTAGCCCAGTTCAGGAAGAGAGGCATCCAGTCATCTCAAGCCATGCAGAAGTGCACCTGATAAAATTCAAGATCCACCCGGGACTTAAAATATGCAGAAAATCAGCCGGCGCCGTGGCTCAATAGGCTAATCCTCCACCTTGCGGCGCCGGCACACCGGGTTCTAGTCCCGGTCGGGGCGCCGGATTCTGTCCCGGTTGCCCCTCTTCCAGGCCAGCCCTCTGCTATGGCCAGGGAGTGCAGTGGAGGATGGCCCAGGTGCTTGGGCCCTGCACCCCATGGGAGACCAGGAAAAAGCACCTGGATCCTGGCTCCTGCCATCGGATCAGCGCGGTGTGCCGGCTGCAGCGGCGGCCATTGGAGGGTGAACCAACGGCAAAGGAAGACCTTTCTCTCTCTGTCTCTCTCTCTGTCCACTCTGCCTATCAAAAAAAAAAAAAAAATATGCAGAAAATCAAAGACAGAAAGGGGCCTCCTTCATCTGATGAGCCTACAGCAAGTGTTACACTCGATGGCAAACATCGTCTTCTTCTGAAGTTTGGAAGTAACTTGCTCTCAAAAATTCTATTTTGCCTTGTATTCAAGACCCTAGCCAGCGCAATCATTTTCTTTAAAAAATGTAGAGGGTTCAGAAGTAGAATATTGAATTGTCATTTGTCCCCAGTTACATGATTTTATGTACAGAAAATTCCAGTCTACAGACGAGTTATTAGAGTAGATATGTGGGCTTTTCCAGGTCACTGAATAGAAGATCAATGTACAGAAGTCAGTTATGTTTCTATACAGTAGGAACGAACACAGAAAAAAAATTTAAGCATTAAGCATGCCACTTAAAATAGCTTAAAAGATCAAACACTTAGGAAGAAATTTAATAGAAGATAAATAAAACTAATCGGGGGTAGGGAACCTTTTTCTGCCAAAAGTCATTTGGACATTTATCACATCATTTGCAGGCCATACAAAATTATCAACTTAAAATTAGCCTGCCATGGATTTATCGAATTTCTTTTTTTTAAGTGTATTTATTTTATTTGAAAAGCAGAGAGAGGGAGAGACAGAGAGAGGGAGAGATAGGGAGAGGGAGAGACAGAGGGAGATCTTTCTGTCTGCTGGTTCACTCCCCACACGGCCGTGTCAGTCAGGGTTGGGCAAAGCTGAAGCCAGGAGACCGAAACTCCATCCGGGCCTCCCACATGGGTGGCAGGGGCCTAAGGGATTATAAATGGAGCAGCAGGGAATCGAACAGGCGGTCATATGGGATGCGGGCACCGCAGGCCATGGCGTAACCCTCTGTGCCCCGGTGCAGCCCAACACTCACTGGATTTCAGGTCCTGCCTGCGGTCACCTTGGCAGGGCCAGAACAGATGATCTCACACACGGGCCGGACACGTCTCACTACTGAAAACTTGACATTAAAAATGTATCAACTTTCCTCCAATTGATCTCCGGATTCAATGACATACCGATAAAAAAGGAAGCTGATAATTCTAACTTTCATATGAAGTGACTTTAAAGGGTGGAGGACATCCAAAATGATCTTTGTCAAGCTTTTTTATAAAGCTACGGTAATTAAGATAGTACAGTACAGTACAAGGAAAACAGGCACAGAACTCATAAAATGACCCGTGTATGTGTGTGCCCGTGTGTTTCTGTGTGTCTGTGTCTGTGTGTGTGCCCGTGCATCTGTGTGTCTGTGTCTGTGTGTCTCTGTGTATGTGTGTTTCTGTGTGTGTGTGTGCTTCTGTGTGTCTGTGTATGTGTGTTTCTGTGTGTCTGTGTATGTGTGTTTGCATATGTGTCTGTGTTTCTGTGTGTGTGTGTATGCCTGTGTGTGTTTCTGTGTGTGTGCCTGAGTGTGTACACACATAAGTGACAGGACAGAGAGGGCACTACACCACCGTGGGAAGGGACAGTTCGTTAACTTATGAGGGGTCAACAGCTAAACACCCATACGGGGAAAAAAGGATCGATTTTTACCTTACCTCACACCACTCTCAAAAATTAATTCCAGTCAGATTGAGGCTTAAATATGGAAGGCTTAACACAGAAACACTCCCAAGAAACAGCAGAGGAAGCTGTCTTGAAGACCCTGAGGTAAACAAAGAGCTCTCAAATAAGGTACAAAACTGGTAACCCTCAAGACAGGATTGGCAAATCGGATTATTCTAAGATCAAGGCCGTGGCCTCTGCAATGCCACTAATAGGGGACCCCCTAGGCCACGACAGCCCCACACGGAGAGAGGCACCCTCAACACACGTGACCGACCAGGCACAAATACAGAACACGACACAGTTCCGGAAGTTCCTGACAGTTCTCCTTGTCTTCTACCTCCCTTGGTCTGCACTTCTTGAAGTCCCTCATACACTTAGAACACCTTCAAGTTAACAAGAGAAAGATTTTAGAAAACTGGCAAAAAGTTAGAAAACCATTTTCCATAAGAGGATATTTAAGTGGCCCATGAATTATGAAAATATGTCCAAAACGATCAGTAATCATGGAGACACATAAAAATCACAATCAGATCCCCCAGACTGTCTAGAATAAAAAAAGACGTTTAAGTGCTGACAAAGATGTAGAAACTGGAGCCCTTCTGTTGATCAGGGGAGTGCAAATTTGTGCAACCACTTTGGATAAGAGCGCCTACCCCAGCTGAAGAGTCGTGTCCTGAGAAGAGCTGGCCCTGGGCATCTGGCAAGCAGAAGTACTCACCTGCCTACAAAAGCTACATCTACAAGCATACCCATAGCAACATCACTGGGGATAGGCAAAAGTGAGACAGCACTTGAATGTCCATTAAAATCGAATGAGCAAATAGGTTACAGTCTATTCATAAGGTGACATTTTAAACAACAATGAAAATAAACAAGCAACTGAGCCTTCAGGATACCCTAGATGAACTTCACAAACTATGGCCCCATTTATAGAGAATTCAAAATGAGACCAAACTGACCCGTGGTGCTGGGAGGGAAGGGTGGACCCTGACTATGGTTGGGGAGGATTCGGCTGGGAGGGGACCCAGAGGCTCTCCTGGGGGCCGACCTGGTTTCACTTCTACATAATGGAGACAGTGCTAGGAATGTGATCTCGTGAGAAATTCTACCAAACTGTCCATCTATCATTGTACTTTTCTGAATATCTATTGTGCTTCAATAAGAGTTCGTGTGTACGGGGGAACTTTCATGGAGAAATGTAATTGAAAGGTTTACTTTGATGTAAAAAACGTTTTGAATCCTGTGCATAGCTTTTTCACAATATACATTTTTATGGATTTTTGAAGACTCGCATATAAATGGATTTCAATATTTTTTTTGCCTCAAAATAAAGTCATGTTTCAATTCCATTTCCCATGAATGTGAGAGAGTGAGAACAGGCGAGAGAGATTATACTTCCTTTTGATGCGGAGGGAAAGCAAAGAGGAAAGAAGTAGAGAAGAAAAGGTCGTAGATGCCCTCCCGGGTTGATGCAACCACCCTTACTGCAACTGTTGCCTCACTGGGGAAGTTGCGACAGGGAAGCTGGGGGGAGGTCCGAGCTCCTTCGACCTCTTCCTCTAAATTCTAGAGACGAAACCATCAGCCAGGCTCTTACCCAACTGCTGCTCACAGCAGATCCTTCATAACTTGCTCTTTGGAGGGAAAAAAAAACTTCTTCGTCCCAGTGAATTGATGATGATTTTATTGCCTTGGGAGTTGTGGGTGTTGTTCCTTGTTTTCTGCTTCCTTAGCTAAATGTTTCACACAATGTAGTCAAAACACAGCTACTGCTGGAGAGGAGGAAAAATCAATAGAGGACTTGAGTTTATTGGGTCTGATCTTACGACTTTCTATCATGAAATAATTTCCAGAATTGGAATCCACAAAGCGAAGCAAATCACTGAGCGCATACCGATTTTGTCATTTCTTTGCCTCCCTCCCCCTGCCTCCGACCCACCCAGCCGGGGACTCTAAATGCTAGATCTTGCTCAACATTGCACCAACACACACACACAAACACACACTTACATACATGTGCGTATATGGACATGCATGTGCATGCACACGTTCACGCGTGTAACACACATGCATACACACATGCATACACCCAAGCCCTGGCTCCCTAACTCTACCCCACACGCCTCTCATTTTCTGTTTCCCCTTTGCACGTTCCTTGGCTGAGGGAAGAAGTCCTGCCGTGTCCTTGGCCTTGATTTCCCCCACGCAACAACAAAGGGGCTGAATATGATTCTCTCTCAGAATGCATCCTACTCAGACCCAGACCTTGATCCTCTGAGTCCCTCTGCCTCTTTTGGAAGCAAATTTGCAGGTTAAGGACAAACACAGGCAATGCTGAAAGCCCTTTGCTCCTTTTCAGGATTTAGTCAATCAAACTCTGGGTCGAGAAGAATCAGCTTGGGCCCCACTAGGGTGCTGTACGGCTGCATCCTATAAGCACAGTCTGGGTTTCCGCTGCCTGTAGAAGCGGGTGTGGATCGGGCCACTCAGACCTGGGAAACACCTGTTCTTCCTCCTCTCTGCCAGCACTGCCTGCGCTGCCGACAGCAGTCTCTCTGCTTGTCCCTCGCATGCCTACTTTATACCCTCATTCACCATTTACTAATTCATAAATCCCACACTACACTGACAAGGACGGAGCCAGAAATGACACCCCCAAAGTCATCAGATACACCCCCCCCACCGCCCACTACATCAGTGTCTAACCACTGGCCATTGAAGTCTGTATTTGCGTTGGCAATGTCAACGGCTAGGGACTACACAGCTCTCCTGAGGACAGCCCCTGTGTGACCTCTTGTGGGCCAGGGAGGGCTGCTGAACACTTAGGTCACTGCGCTCATGGGCTTCTTGCTCAGGAAGCCAGCTGTACTCCCGCCAGAGGTGCCTCCTGACTTCCTATCCCAGGAACCCAAGGAGCCACCAGCCCAGGAACAGGTGCACTTAGGTGACTGTGCTTATGGGCTTCTCACTCAGGAAGCCAGCTGTGCTCCTGCCAGAGGTGCCTCCTGACTTCCTGTCCCAGGAACCCAAGGAGCCACCAGCCCCGGAACAGGTGCACTTAGGTGACTGTGCTTATGGGCTTCTCACTCAGGAAGCCAGCTGTGCTCCTGCCAGAGGTGCCTCCTGACTTCCTGTCCCAGGAACCCAAGGAGCCACCAGCCCCGGAACAGGTGCACAGCCCCTCGGTGCCTGGTGTAGCTGCGCCAGCCCCAGGGGTTGGTCTGGGTGGCAGCTGCCAGCGCTCACATGACTGCTGCTCCTGGCCTCTGCTCATCACAGTATCTGGCTTCCTTTCAGCACAGAGGCTGCCCAGTGAAGGATGTAATTTCCCGACTCTAATGCATGACAAGGTTTCACTTAACGGAGAAAATGAATTTACCTTGGGAGGCAGACACTGGGAAGTCACAGCTACGACTTGGGCCATTGGGATATTCAGGGCTGGGCGGACTGGAGAGAAGACACACGAGTCCCCGATGATGGTGACAGTAGCACAACCTGCCTGTGACTTGCAGTCCACAGTTCCACGGCCAGGGTCGGGAGCGGCAGGGCTGGAGCCAAGACCCTGCTTGTGGGCTCACATCTGGAATGCAGCTGGCTCTTTCATGGCTGGAATCTAGAGCCTTTGGCTCCCTTCACCCTGTGCTGTGTGCACTGACCTCTCCCCTCACTCCCCAAGGCCACCTCTTCCTCCAATCAGGACCCCTCACGAACAGGCTGGGGGCATCACTAGTCAGGTTTATGGCCTTACTGCAGCCTTGCGCTGCCCACTGGGCTCCCCAGAACCACGTGGGCCCAGGAGCTGAGAGGTAGCTGGGACTTGCTAAAGGCTGTGGAGGGCGTGGCTGACCTGGAACAGAGTTCTTGAAGTAGGGCGTGTGCGCAGCACACCGGTGGTGAAGAAGGGATCCACCCTCCATCCTGACCACCACCTGACCCCAACCTGATGAGTGAAGGAGACAGAAAGAGTGGGTGAGCTCGGGGGGCAGCCCCATGGAGACATGCGCCCTCCTGGGATGCACACGTCTTCAGCAGTGTCGCTCCCCCTCTTCATGGAGGAACGACACTAAGCCCTGCCTAGGCTTCATATCCGAGTCACGGCACCATTATGTCGCTCCCCCTCTTCGTGGAGGAGCAACACAGGACCCTGCGCTGTTCTTTCGTCTGCTCGGCCCTCCCCGGGTTCGCTGCTGGTTCTTCCCGGGTTGGCTACTATCCCTTCCACCTCCGTGGAAGGGCAGTTCCCCCTGGCCACATTCCCCACTTCCGCAGGGGAGCGGCGCACCGCCGGCCGGCTCTCTGGGGGCTGCACAGGTGTTCCTTCAGCTACATGTTCCCCTTAGATGTTCCTGATGCATGCCGTCTCTCTCCTCCTTTATAGTCCTCCTCCGCCAATCCCAACTCGGCTGCCCACACGCCGAGTACGCTGCTCTCCTCCAATCAGGAGCAAGTCCTACAGTTTATTAGTTGAACTGGAGGCAGCTGTGCGGAAGCTGTTTACTTCTCTCCCAGCGCCATATTGTGGGAGAGCAGATGCATAGAATAAGTCCTAATTCGAGTAACTTAGTCTAGTCCGGATTGCTCCCCACAGATCCCCCTTTCTTTTTATTTTTTAGCGTTGATACGCGCCTGTCTTCGGTGTCCCGCGGCACACACTCTGCTCTACTTGCTAGAGTTGCCACAGGCTCTTACAAGTCCTATCAATCAGGAAAACCGAATCCGGGTCCTCTCTTCGCCATGTTGTGAGGAGGTTTTTAGGCGCTGATGCGTGCCTGTGTTCGGTGCCCTGCAGCGCATGCTCTGCTCTGCCTGCAGGGGACTTACAAGACCTATCAGGCAAACCGAATCCAAGCCTTCTCATTGCCTTATTGTGGGGAAGACTTATTAGTGTTGGTTCGTGCCTATCTTCGGTGACCTGCAGCGCACAAGCTGCTAGCCGCCCAGGTGCTCATCGCCTCACTTAATCAGGCAGACCGAATCCAAGCTTTCTCATTGGCATGTTGAGGGGAGGCCTTTCTATTTCTCTATTTCTCTATCTCCGGGCATTCCTATTTCTCCCATTTTACTTCTGTCTGCCAACATTCCCATTTCTCTCACTCCACTTCCAAACTTCTGTTTCTCTTATCCCTGCGGCTTTCCGGCACCTCGCCCCGCCGGCAGCTTCACGGCTCCGCGCGGCTTCCCGGCGCCTCGCCCCACCGGCGGGCTCCGCCCCTAGGCTGCTTCTCGGCGGCTCGCCCCGCGGCAGCTTCACGGCTCTGCGCGGCTTCCCGGCGCCTTGCCCCGCCGGCGGGTTCCCGGCTCTGCGCGCACGCTCCGCGGTCTCCACGCACTTCGCGCCCGCACCACAGCCTCGCGCCAACGCCCCGTGCTCTCTCTGCACGCGGCGGCTTCCGCGAATGTTTCCGCCACCACCGGCATTCAATCCAAGTTCCCCGGACTAACCTGGCGAATCCTGGCGGCCCACGTCTCTGCCTCTGGTTCCAGATCTTCGCCTCTTGCTCCCCAGGGTGACTTGAAGAATTCCAAGATGGCTTGGCCTGCACTCGCGGCTTCATCCTCCCTAACATTTTTCTCTACCCGGTATGTTTCCTTAAGTTTTCTTCCAACAATATTCCTCTCATTTCTCCTGGCTTCTCCCCACAGTCCGTATCCAAGTCTAAGTTTCTTATAGGTTTCACTTTCACTTTCAACCTGCAGTCCGTATCTAAGTCTAAGTTTCTTCTTGCTTTCACTTTAAATCCTAACTTCTTTCCCACAGTCCGTATCCGAGTCCAAGCCTCCTCCAGGTTTCACTTTCGCTTTCAATCCTAACTTCTTTCCCACAGTCCATATCCGAGTCTATGCCTAGGCTTTCAATAGCTTCTTCCGGCACCTAGGCTCTTTGCTAGTCTCTCTCTCCGGTATTTTCCCATTTCTTTCCTCCTAAGTTTCATATCCGTCCTAAGTTTCCTATCCGAGTCAGGTTTCCTATCCGAGTCACGGCACCATTATGTCGCTCCCCCTCTTCATGGAGGAACGACACTAAGCCCTGCCTAGGCTTCATATCCGAGTCACGGCACCATTATGTCGCTCCCCCTCTTCGTGGAGGAGCAACACAGGACCCTGCGCTGTTCTTTCGTCTGCTCGGCCCTCCCCGGGTTCGCTGCTGGTTCTTCCCGGGTTGGCTACTATCCCTTCCACCTCCGTGGAAGGGCAGTTCCCCCTGGCCACATTCCCCACTTCCGCAGGGGAGCGGCACACCGCCGGCCGGCTCTTCTGGGGGGCTGCACAGGTGTTCCTTCAGCTACATGTTCCCCTTAGATGTTCCTGATGCATGCCGTCTCTCTCCTCCTTTATAGTCCTCCTCCGCCAATCCCAACTCGGCTGCCCACACGCCGAGTACGCTGCTCTCCTCCAATCAGGAGCAAGTCCTACAGTTTATTAGTTGAACTGGAGGCAGCTGTGCGGAAGCTGTTTACTTCTCTCCCAGCGCCATATTGTGGGAGAGCAGATGCATAGAATAAGTCCTAATTCGAGTAACTTAGTCTAGTCCGGATTGCTCCCCACAAGCAGGACTTACAGAATGTCCATGGGGGGACATCCTGCCTACCCTATGCCTGCCCTCCCTCTTGATCAGTGAGTCCATCAAAGATCACACCTGGATACTCAAGAAGATTCCCAGAGGAGTGGACGTTCTCCAGCTCTGGTCTCAGGAGTTCAGCAGGCCCTGTGTCGGCCACACATCCTGGGGCTGACCACTCAAGAACCCATCTGTGCTCCAGGAAATAGGCACAAAGTTTTCATTACTCCCAGAAGGGCACAGAAGGCCTGGGGTCTAAGCACCAGAGCTTGCTTCCATGTCTGTCTGGGGTTAGAGGGAACCCAGATTTCTAGAACCTCCTCCTGGCTGGTAGTGAGGAGGTTCCAGGTGACACCAGAGTTTAAGGCCTACAACCAAGGGAGCCTGTCGTCACCGGAGTTACACGTGGCACTGTCTCCCGCGAGTGTTGACTTTGGGCCATGCCGTTACCTGCACAGGACCTCCCTCAAACACCTGACCTTGCTTTCATATAAGGACAGAAGCACTCCTGTGCAGGGGGTGAGCTTTGCTTAGCGGCAGGGTCTGGGTTTAAGTCCTAGCACAGTTAACGACCCACCCACTATTACATGAGAGGAGTCAGGGGCTGCCTCCCAGGAACCACCTGAGAGACGAGTTTGGAGAGCAGATGGGAACAGAAGACACCTGCTAAGCCATGACTTCCCTGTAGAACCACGGACAGAGCCATCCCCCTCTCCACAGTTCCACGAACAAACCTCCATGTGCAACCCAGTGATGACATCAGTGAGACCTGCCCCTCTGCGATTCGGTGAGGAACTGAGTCCACCCACGGCTCCGCTGTAGTTATCCGCTCTCCGGGGGATGGCATCTGGGCTGTGTCTAGGTTTTGACCATCAGGATCTTGTGCAAAGCTTTGTGTTGACACATGTTGGGGTAATTGGCTGGGAATGGACACAGGGGAAATCTCTAGAGTGAAAATGACCTATGTGTAGAAAATTCAGACAGACAAGTTCAGCCCAGCTTCAGGGTCTTCAGGCTTCAGCAGGAACTGTCTGCTCTAGGCTGACTTGGCTGCACTTGAACTACCCTGGCTCTCCCTGACATGCATGACAGGTGTCTTTAGAGGGGCTGCAGCTTGGGCTGAGGCAGTCTTCAGAGACGCAACACCAATTAATTTACATATTCATGGAGTGGGTTTCATTCAGGGGGAGGTTTGGCATGAAGATAACAGCTGGACGTGCAGGTTGCAAAGAGACCTAATTTTAGAGTTGTTTTGACATGTTTCCAGGGTTTAGTCACTGGCGCCTGGGAAAAGAGGAGCTCGGAAGGAGAGGATGCTACTTGTTCAAATGTGTGTCTGTCCATTACTTCCGAAGCGTCAAGAGTTTCAAACCCAGCTGGAATGGGGGCAGGAACCGTGTTGGAGAACGGGTTGACAGTTCCTTTGTAACTTAAACATGCAGCCCCTTTTCCTGATATTTAATTCCTAGGAATTACCCAAGAATAATAAAAACACGTGCCCGCCAAAAGCTTGCACTACACTGATCATAGCCTTTTGTCGTGACGGTCAGAAACCAGGACCCACGGAATCCCATCCCCCATAGGACGGGTAACTGCGATGGAGCCATGCAGTAGAAAACTACTCTCTGAGCCAGCGCCGTGGCTCAATAGGCTCATCCTCCGCCTGCGGCACCGGCACCCCAGATTCTAGTCCCGGTTGGGGCACTGGATTCTGTCCCAGTTGTTCTTCTTCCAGTCCAGCTCTCTGCTGTGGCCCAGGAGTGCAGTGGAGGATGGCCCAAGTGCTTGGGCCCTGCACCCCATGGGAGACCAGGAGAAGCACCTGGCTCCTGGCTTTGGATCAGTGCAGTGCACCAGCTGCAGCACAGCGGCCATTGGCGGGTGAACCAACAGAAAAGGAAGACCTTTCTCTCTGTCTCTCTCTCACTGTCCACTCTGCCTGTCAAAAAGAAAAAGAAAAAAGAAACTAAAACTACTCTCTGACTTCATTTTCTTTTGCTACTAACACAATACTACGGACTGGGAAAGTTTTAAAGAAAATAGGTTTATTTTTGACTTATGATTCTGGAGGGTCAAGGTCAACAGGCCGCATCCATTTGGTCTGGTTGCTGGCAGAATTCCAAGCAGGAGCAAAGCATCACATAGCATAAAATGAAAGGTGTGTGTCTGTGTCCCTGTGTCCCTTCTGCACTCGCTCACTCTCTCACTCTCTCTCTCTCTCCCCTTATAAATCCACCAGTGTTCAGCCACGGGGTTCTGCCCTGATGACCTTATCTTTCCTGCTCCCCTCGGAACAACACTAGCGTCAGACTCACTTTCCTCCCTTCTCATCACTCACACTGGGGATTAAGCTCAAACCCACATTACAGAGGGCAAAACCCGGATTCAAACCACAGCTACTGGCAGCAGTGGTGAGGAGAAAGCAGCTCTATGGGCACAGGGACAGCACGGGCAATAGCACGCTTAACACTGCGACCCCACGCACGTGAAATTCGGAACAGGCAGCCTCCCCTCTGGTGACAGAGATCTGGTCAGAGGTTGCTTCGGGGTGGCAGCCTTGACTGGGAGAGGGCACGGGGGAGAGTCCCAGGGTGATGGAAACGTCCTATGTTGGGTCCATCCCCTCGCCTCCTCGCTGCGACTTTTGTTCCAGAAACACAGGCTGTTTCTGTCCCCGACGGTTGGCCTTCTGTGTTGACTCACGTCACCTCTCCTCCGGGAAGACTCCTCCACAGCCCACCTCTGCAGGCCCAGAGCTCTCTACCCGCCAAGACCTAACTGAAATAGCCCCTTCCCCAAGTAGCCTTCGCTGCCTTGTCTTACCCAATTCTTGCCCTGTTGGGGTTTTTCCAATCGTTCTTTGGGTGCTGATCGCTCTTTGTGGTTTTTCCTTAACAGAGGGTTGTGTACCTGCCCTCATTCCCTGGCTGTATTTTGGCCTCACTGTGGCTTCCAGCCACCCCAGCTCCCAGGAAAGAGCCACAGCAGACACCTGCTACATCCTTAGGGAATGAGACGCGAGTCTTCCTTTCGCCTTCTGCCAGACAATGGAGCGCATTGTGCCCTGACTCCTTCTGCGTCTCAGTCATGTGGGAAGCAAGGCACACTGCTCTTTGCAGGCACATCCTCTGGGCCCCTGGGGAGGGCTGGGCTGCCAACGTCTCGGGGAGTAATTAAATGACAAATTACCTGCAGGCTCTCGGCTGGAAAACCTACAGGAGCGCAGCCTTCCATATTCATGCGGTTTAATCAAATCTGAAGGCCCAGAAGGCTCTTCAGAGTCTCATCCTGCAGGCTTCAGTTACAGGTGGGGGCGCCGGGGCTCCGAGCAGAACAGTGACCCACTCAAGGGTATGCAGGGCTTTCCTGGGGCCCGGGTGTGCACTCTCAGCTCCTCGCATTTCCACGGAGAGACAGAACTTTCACTCCACTTCACAGGCCAGGAAAGCATTAAAGGAGCATTCCCCATCCTTCTCTCCCTGCTCCCAAACAGAGGAAAACCTTGTCTGATCGGAGACATTAATGTATAGAGAGACCGCAGGCCAAGTGTTGCCTGGCTTTCCTCCGAGGCTCTCGTCTCCCCTCCCCCAGTCCCCCACCCCCAGCTGCTTCTCCTTTGCAATAGGCCCAGGGGCACAGGTCCTGCACCTGCCAAACAGACGCACCCAGCAGAGGCCCAGATCCTCCAAGCACGCCAGCTAGCCTCACTCGGGTAAATAAAACCCAGGAGAAAAGGACCTCAACACTGCATTGAGGCTCAGTCCCAGGTGAGTGCGTGAGTCCACTCCTGTCAGCAGTAAGTTGCCATTATTCTTCACGATTTCTCGTGGCTGCTCTCTCCCTCCATATGGGACACGTGGTAGTGCCAGGGGAGAGCAAGGCCTCCTACTGTCCACCCAGACGCGTTTCCTAGAAGCAAGGTAGGAATTGGGAAACAGCAGGTGTACGGGATGCTGCCCCAGCTTCTTGTCTGGGTGACCAGATGGATAGCACAGTGGCTTTCCTGCAGTAGCGGACAACAGATGAGGGAGCGAATGTGGGGAAGCAGTGAGCTCATCCTCAGCCATACAGACTGGGGAGGCTGCAGGACATCCAGGCAGAAGTGTCCAGGAGACTGGTGGGGAGGTGAGGGCCTGGAGCTTCCACGAGAACCCGAGGAGGGAGAAGCAGCAGCCATCAGGGCACAGGATGTAGGTGTGAGTCCATGGAGAGGGTGTCCAGTGAGTTGAGGACTGAGGACAGGGCCCCAAGTGGGTGCAGAATGAGTGGCAGGATGAGGGAGAAGGGGCAGAGTAGGAGCTAGAGGTATAGGATGTCTCAGGAACAAAGGATAGGAAGACATACAGGAACTGAGAACTCAAAGTGACAGGTGCATGTGTGATAATTGTCAGTGTGGAGCAATGGTTCTTAAAGCGTGGTTCATGGGACTGGCGCTGTGGTGCAGTGGGCTAAGCCTCTGCCTGTGGTGCCAGCATCCCATACGGGTGCCAGTTTTAGTCCCAGCTGCTCCACTTCCTATCCCTCTCTCTGCTATGGCCTGGGAAAGCAGTGGAAGATGGCCCAAGTCCTAGACTCCATGCGGGAGTCTTGGAAGAAGCTCCTGACTCCTGGCTTCAGATCAGCACAGCTCTGGTTGTTACAGCCATTTGGGGAGTGAATCAGTGGATGGAAGATCTTTCTCTCTGTCTCTCCCTCTCTGTCTGTAACTCTGCCTCTCAACTAAATAAATAAAAGCTTTTTTAAAAAAAAAAAAAAAAAAACATGGTCCAAGGGCCAGCATCTGAGGGGTAAGGAACTATATGACACACCCAGGAACCATCCATTGACGTCTTGGTCATGTTACCCTTGACACTCAATACGGACTAATTCACGCTTGTAACTTTCAACTCACAGCCAAAACTTCATGACACTCTAAGTAAGAGAGCCCAGCTTTCTTGCGAGACAGTGAGACCATCCAAGGAATAGCCTGGAATTCTCTGTCATTTTCAAATGCCAGTAATTGATTATTGGTAGCAAGTTGCTAGCAATCCCTCCCTCCCTCTCTCTCTCTCTCTCTCTCTCTCTCACACACACACACACACACACACACCCCTGACTTGTTAGATATGCAAATTCTCCAGCTCTGCTCCAGCCCAGCCCCACTGAATCAGACACTCTGGGCTTGAAGCCCAGCAACCTGTGTTTTAATAATCTCTCCAGGTAATTCTGGTATATATTAAACTTTAAGAATCTCTGACTTTAAAATCTACCTTCTTAGACATCTTTAGATCTATTTCTAGATATTTCTACATATTTGGTGCATTTCTATGCTATGCTAAGTGTTTTGTCTTATTATATTGATCCTTAATCAAACATTCACTCACAGATTCTAACAGCTAAACTACGGATTCAATCCTTTGGCTTTCTATTGTGCATGTTGAAAGCAATCGGATGGTGCCAGGGAAGGGGCCACAGCTTTGGAAATCAATAAAACATCTGTGAACCTAGAGCCAACGCACTGTGCTGTGTTCTCAGAGAACCTTCCAGCAGTCATCTACATGGACTGCATCACAGACAAGCCAGAATCTCCTCTCTGTCCCGCTGTCACTGTCACTCAGGAACCACAGATGGAAGTTGGCTAAATGCAATATATTTCCCAGGTCAGCAGAAGGGGCTTGCTCAGACAGGGACGGGATCCTGTGCTAACGAGGGCCTGAGCTTTCCTGGGGTGCTGAAACCAGGAGCGGCTCAGGCAAAGCAGGAGGGCTGGTCACTGTGCCTTCTAACTTGGCTTCCACGGAGCAGCCTGCGGATGCACAAGATCCAGAGACCCCCGTGAGACCCTCGTGAGATTTACTGTGATGGCGGCACGTGCTCTACAGCTTTAGTGTTCAGGCTAGACTTTCAACTCTTTCTTCTTTCAATTCTCCGGAGCTGTAAGACTACAATTTACCTGCTTCTTTGAGCTGTCTCCTGTAGATGCTGGGTCTTTGTCAGCACAGTTCTCCTAGAGTCTCCCAGCAGTCAGCAGCTTGCAGAGTTTTGGCCACCGATCATCAGCATCTAAGGGGTAAGGAACTATATGACACATCCAGGAACCATCCACTGAGGTCTTGGTATTGTTCCGCTTGATGCTCAATATGGACTAATTCACACCTGTAATTTTCAACTCACAGCCAAACTTCACTACGCTCTAAGTAAGACAGCCCAACTTTCTTGCAAGTCAGTGAGACCATTCAAGGAATAGCCTGGAATTCTCTGTCATTTTCAAATGCCAGCAATTGATTATTGGTAACAAGTTGCTCCAACATCTCTGTGTCTCCCTGTCTCTGTATCTGTCTCTCTCTGTCTCTCTTTGTCTCTCTTGTGCCCTCTCTCTCTCTCTCTTACATACACACACACACACACCAGCGTGTTGATATGCTTCCTTGAAGACCAGCATACTAGAAACAAGTCTTTGAGGCCAGATGACACATGCACGTGGGCAGGTGGTGGTAGAGATGTTAGAAGTAACTGAAGGTGCTGGTCATGGCCTCGGCCAGCCAGATGGAGACTGAGAGCCTGCAGCCCCCACGCTCCTCCTTGCCGACAGCTGTAGTGAATCACGGACATCACTCCCCACCCCCCACCCACTGCAATCCTCCCTCCTCTCTGTCCCTTTGCAGAGGCTGAGTCCACAGAGAGGCTTAGACCCTCACCATCCTCCCCCACACCAGCACAAAGCTGAGGATCCAGGTGCTGGCCCACAGGTGTGCAGGGATCCCGCCATGTCTCAGCCTTCACAAGAAAAGGGCTTCGGGCGTGGGTTTGCCTGCAGCAGGAGGAAATGGAACATCGGAAGGCCTTGAGCTTGACCCCTACCTTTATGAGCATCACCTTATTCATCTCAAATCTCTCCAGATCTGCATGCCAAGATCACAGGTCTGCAGTCAGCGGTGTAAGAGTAGAGGCGGGCAAGAATCACCGGTGGGCACCAGAACCACTGGGGGAAAGGGCGCCAGGGAGCAGGACACACACAGTCTCTGTGGATCATCCCAGTTACCTGCCAATGACAGGAGGAATGTGCATGTCTGCAATGGAGATGGCTAGTGGATCGCACCTTAACCAGGTCAGACGTATCACCCAAAGTGGGACACCATGACAACGCGTATCTCCCAGGGTGCGGCACCAGGCAGCACACAACATCTTTTATGTGGTATCCTTGCTAGAACTTCAACCTGGACCTGGTGATGAGAAGAGCAGCAGCATATTCTATGGCTCCGACTCTTCAAAAGGACAATATTGTTATATGGAGAGATAATTAAGTTTGGGGAACATTTTTGGAATAAAAGAGGCTAAAGAGATTCACAATCAAATGCAGAGTGATTGACAATCCGATCCTTGACTGATGTTGGATTTTTAAAAATAAAAAGGACAGCGGACAATGCATTGGGCAGTCTTCTGTGCCTCCTCCAACTCCCTTAGCCTCACCGCTGCCCGCAACTTGAGCTGCGATGGGCCTCTTGATTTCCTCCCAGCTCTCCTCTGATCCTCCAGGATGGGACAGCCATGCACAAGCTGGAAGAGTTAGCCAGCTCACGTCCACGGGGTCATGACGTCACTGCTGGCCGTAAGAGACAGGAGCTCATGGACAAGTCTCAAGTTCATCGGACAGCAGCACCTAGGCTAGGAGAGGCAGTTTTGGTGCAGCTTGAAGATAGACTGTATAGGAGGTGATATTACTGTGTGGATGACTTCACATTCCTTTGTTCGACACTGGTGCTGTAGCTGCATCACAGAACGGTCTTGTCCTTAGGAGCTACATGCTAACGCACTTTGGGGGTG
The DNA here is from genome assembly GCF_964237555.1 of Oryctolagus cuniculus. Classification (NCBI taxonomy): domain Eukaryota; kingdom Metazoa; phylum Chordata; class Mammalia; order Lagomorpha; family Leporidae; genus Oryctolagus; species Oryctolagus cuniculus. The sequence goes on from NC_091448.1 coordinate 50,447,624, forward strand.
AAGTGTCATTTTGCCCAAATAACTTTGCAAGAAAAATATGCATGCACACACACCCACACCCAGACAGAAAGAGAATGTTAAAGTTCAGCACCTAAGGGGCAGCTGTCAGCCTCAGAGCACACACCGAGAGGTTCTCCCTTTCCTTGAGACAGGCTGGGGGGGCGGGGGGGGGGGGTGGCGCTGCACCGCAGCCACCTTCCGGATTCCATTTTTTGGCCATTCCCAGGTGAGCTTTCTCAGTTTACGAGCCACACTGTGGCACGAGAAACAACAATGACCCCCAAGCCTGGACTTGTCTGCTACTCCTGTGTGTTGGTTATCTGTTGTGACGTAACAAATTATCCCACAATGGAGCAGCTTAGAACAACAGGGACCGATGTCCTCCATTCTGTGTGCCAGGGTCTGGCAGCACTGACTTGGGCTGCTGGAGGCTACAATGAAGGCGTCAGCCGGCCGCTGACCAAGCTGGAGGCATCCCTCCCAGACTCGCTCGCCAGTGCTAGGCAGGCGGCTTCAGCTCCTCGTCATGCAGGCTTCTGCATAGGGATGGCCACTGACATTCCCAAGTGAGCAATCAGAGAGGGACAGACGGAGCAGCACCAAAGCCTCCTGCAGTGTCTTTCACAGTCTAATTTCAGAAGTGATTTGCTGTCACTTCCACGGGATTCTGTTAGTCATACAGACCAACCATGATGCAACGTGGGTGGGGATTACACGGAGACACGTGCAGCAGGAGGCTGGGATGGCGGGTGCTATCCCGGGGGCTGGCTTCCACACCCCGGCACAATCTACCCTTCCTGAAAGCATGCATGACTTCAGATATTTGTCAGGGCACAGTGTGGGAGGCCACAGAAATTCCAAAGACACACGAGTGCACACAGAGACACACATACATGCCCACTCCTAAAACAGATGAACGATCCCACCTTCCCGGGTCATCCTTGTGCAATGGTCTTGAGCAGTGTTCAGCTGCCTAGAAGATGGGTGCTGGGCCAAGCAGGGCTGAGGGTTCTCTGATCAAGAGAACGATGTATGTGCATCTCAGCAGGGTGAGCAGTGGCCTGACACAGTGCTGACTGGGAGTCTCCACGCAGCCCCAGAGCTGGGGCCCTTGGAGCAGTCTTTAGTGCTGGAGACGACAACAATGAGCGACAATGCGGGAGTCACTGAGCGGGGAGTGGGGTGGGCAATGTAGTTGGAAGGGAGTCGGTCAAGGGAATTGGCTGTTCTAATGGACTCTGTAGCCACAGTGACTTCCACACCCGCAGTCTATCTTAGGAGACTTCTCTGGCTCTAGCTTCTTATGTAATGTGTCTGTGGATTTTCTGCTTTTTGAAATTTTCTTTTTTAGGTGAGTGCTATTGTTTCAATAGGATGCAGCTCCAAAAATGATACAGACATTGGAACTCCAAAGCCTTAGGCAGAAACTTGATTCAATTCCTGTGCTGGGAGGGGGCCATGCTGGGGCCCAGAGATCCCTGGGGTAGGCCCTCGGAAGGCGACAGCAGTGCTGAACCAGCCACTGGCTCTCTGTTCCTCCGCACGCCTCCCACCCCCAGCCCCTGCCCCTGCCTCCCCCAGACCGACTCTGCTGGGGCAGCTCACTGGGCGCTGAGGAGCTAACGGAGTTAGCTACCACTGGACCGACTTTGTGGTTTTTTCCTCTCTCGCTGACCAGCTCCTGTTCACCTGCTGTGTCTCATTCATGGATTTCTACCCTGATCTTTCAAAGTCTTTTGTTTGTTTTCTCGAGTTTATCTTGGTCTTTGTGTTTTTCCTAACTTTGCAAGTTGAGTCTCTCATTCATTCATTCATTTTCATTTTTTACACTAAGTATTTAAAATCATGACTTTTTCTTCTGAGGTTTGTTTTTTTGTTTTTTTGTTTTTTGTTTTTTTTTTGGTTTTTTTTTTTTTTTTTGGTTTTTTTGGCACTGGTTGTAGTCTCTCCAGTTAGGTACAGAGTACTTTGATTGGTCTTTTATTTATTTTTTTTAATATTCTGCAATTCTAACTTGGGTTTCATAATATGGCACTGAGTTTTGGGGTACTTTGTTTTTTAGGTAATGGGTTATTATTATTATTATTTTAAAAATTTAAAATATTTATTTGAAAGGCAAAATGAAGAGAGAAGTGACAGAGATGCCTGCAACAGCCAGGGCTGTGCCAGGCTAAAGCCAGGATCCAGGAACTCCATCTGGTCTCCCACATGGGAGTACCCGGGCCATCATCTTGCTGCCCTCCCTCCCCAGACATTATCAGGAAGCTCCAGCGGAAGTGGAGCAGCCTGGCCCTGCACCCGCGCCCCAATCTAGGTAGCCAGCATTGAAAGTGGCGGCCTGCCCATTGTACCACAACACTGGTCCCCTTAGTTTATCATTATTACCTGATGTTATCAACTTATAATTAGTGTCTTCCTTGTGAGTTACACTCTTTGCAAAATTGAGAAGGTTATTTTGTAGTCTAATGTCCTAAACTTTTATGTGGCCAGTCTGATACATATTTCACAAGGTGCTTTAGGGGTGGAGGGAGTGTGTCATCCCTTGTTGAGATGTGGTTACACAGTTCTAGGATAGATAGAGCTAAAGTTGACTTTAGTAGTTACTTTACTACTTTTTAGGCCCTCTTATTTTTATCTATGTGCCCAGTCACAGGTAGAGAAATGAAATGACCTGTTACCACAGTGCTCCTGTTACTCATGGGACGTATTTTCCCTTTATGAACTTATTATGTATGGATGCATGAAGACTGGTGTGTGTTCAACATGACAGGCTCTTCCTGGCCTTTTGCTTATTACTTTTGCCTTAAGTTCAACCTTGTTTCGTATTGAGAGAGGACTTCTGCTTTCCTTTGCTCCACTTGCCAGGGATAGGATCAAGTATTCTTTTATTTTTCAGTATCTCGTCGGAGCATATAATTTGTCTTTGCTTTTGATGCAATCCAAGAAGAGACCTTTTCTTTAGCAGGAGTGTTTAGCTCATCTGAGATTATAAATAGGACACTCATGTGTTAAGTCCTATCATCTTTTTATGCCCTTCTTTTTGTTATTGCTTTTAAAATGTTTCTTTATTCGCCCGTTTTATTTTCTTTCCAATGCCTTCTTTCTGATGACTTGAAAGGCTTGCAATTTATTTCTGTTCACAGTTACTTTTTAACTTCTTGTACTATACTTGGGTCTCTCTGGCCCCAGGCATGCTTGCCGTTGACCAGACCTGCAGCCAGGTGCCTAACCTGACTCATGCAGGCACATCCCACTGCACCTTGGTTCAGGCTCCCTCCCTGGCCCCATTAGCTTCCTTCATTGCTTTCCTGTTCAGGCTGGGGACATCCAGGGACTATAGGCAGCACCCACAGGTGTGCAACGCAGAAATGCAGGCTGTTTGTACTAAATGGAGTGAACCCTTAACCAATAGGAGCTGGGGATTTGTGCATAAATACTTGCCACTCTCTGTTCTTGAGGAACAGAGCACGAGCTAGGGCCACCATAACAAATGCCTTGGACTGAGTGGCTTAAGTGACAGAGCGTATTTTCCCAGAGTTCTCACATGGGATTCCAAGCTCAAGGTGTCAGCAAGCTTGCTTTCTGCTGGGCTTGGAGACGGCTGCCTTCTGCCTGCTTCCTTCTGTGGGTGTCTGTGTCCTGATCCCCTCTTCAACAAGAACTCCAGCCCTTTGGGTCAGTGCCTACCTACATACTTTGTTTTAACTCAGTGACCTCTCTCGAGGCCCCATCTCCAGATACAGCCCCACTGGGAGGCTCTGCAGGTGAGGGCGTCAGCACGGAGACTTGGAGGAGCACACAGTCCGCCCGCAGCGCACGGTTTCCCCAGCTTCCAGGAGAGCTGTCTTGTTTGCTCTTCATGTGGCCAGCCTGATTAGAAATCTCCTACTGGCTTTCCTGCTCCCCTCTGTCCTTCTCTCTCCCTTCCTGGTATTAAAGTCTCCAGTAAATTACATCCCATTAGCGGTTGCATAGGGTGCTGTCTGAGAGACCAGGCCAGAGCAGCCTCTGCACCTGGAGCTATCATTTTAGAGAGCAGATACTCACCGTCCTCTGTGGGTACTGATGAGAGATGGAAGCTGGCTCGTGCACCCCACCCCCTTCCATCTCATTGCATTTTCTAAATGTTGGTGGTCCCATTGTTACGTAACACATTTAACAGCCACCTCTATATCATCCTTGGCTCACCTCTCTGAGCCGCACTGTTTGGGCTCAGCTTTGGAGTGGGAGGAAATCTGCGCTTATATTTTTCTCTCACTTTGTTTCTCACTCTAAGTATGAAAATTATGCTATTTCTATGTTATCATGATTTAAGATCCCCAATTTGAATAGAAACATTACTTAATATTCATGGTAAAGTGACTTACAAAGGGTCACGTTTTTCCTGAAAACAGCCCAGGTAATTATATTCTGTGAATTATTACATGTTTAAACAACATCATCTCTCACCCTTCGATTGGGTGACAGCTTAGCTGGTAATAAAACTGTTCATGGTTGACATGGGAAGCTTGTGTTAACGCTGGCTACCAAATGTGAATTCTTCTCCTTGGCAGACAATCGCTTATCCTGCCTCCAGCCACGTGACTCTGAGTGACACACAGCAGATGGAATACATTTCCCGCACGCTAGTCATGTGACTTGCTTTGGCCAATCAGATGGCGGAGCCCTATACCTCCAGAGCAGAACTCTGGGAGCCACTGTGTGTTTCCAGCAGCTCTTTTGAGCTTTGACCTCTCCCATGAGAGAGGAATGTCCCGAATAGGGGCTGCTCCTTCAGCCTGGACAGCAGAGTGAAGAAAATACATGGCAAGGAGCCCATGGCTACCCGGTCCTGTGAGCAGCAAGTGAACAACTATGGCCGTAACCTCTGAAGGGTGAGGCTCTTGTGACGACAGCATCCCCCGAGACAGCTGCCAGATTCCTGTCCACGCAGCTTCCCAGGCACCTTGAGGCACTGAACATACAGTGCAGAACCTGAAGGCAGCCCGGGGTTCACCTTTACTAGAGATCTGATTTTTGTGCCTAAGTACGCATCACCTTTTCTGCTCTATCTCTGAAGATCAGATGATGTGATGCATCTTCATGCTCCCCCTCCCCTCTTCCCGTGTTCCGGACAGAGCACACCCTTTCAGTTCGCCCCTTCGTGCCTTCCCTCTGTGGATAGGCAGATATTTTCATTACTGACGTCTCTGAAGAAGAAAAAAGAAATACTAGAACAGTCCAAATGAAGGTGGATAGCCTTGAATATTTTTAAGTGTATCTGTAAAGGTTTCTATTTTTTCTGTTCTTTCATGACTATCATTTTCCCACTATTAGTAAGTTTTTTCCAAAATCCTCTGCATCTTTGACATTTATTTATTTATTATTTTTTCTTTTTTGACAGGCAGAGTGAATAGTGAGAGAGAGACAGAGAGAAAGGTCTTCCTTTTGCCGTTGGTTCACTCTCCAATGGCCGCCACGGCTGGCGTGCTGCGGCCGGCGCACCGCACTGATCCGAAGGCAGGAGCCAGGTACTTCTCCTGGTCTCCCATGGGGTGCAGGGCCCAAGCACTTGGGCCATCCTCCAGTGCCTTCCCTGGCAACAGCAGAGAGCTGGCCTGGAAGAGGGGCAACTGGGAAAGAATCCAGCGCCCCAACCGGGACTAGAACCCGGTGTGCCGGCGCCGCTAGGTGGAGGATTAACCTATTGAGCCGCGGCGCCAGCTGACTTTTATTTATTTTTAAAAAATTTTCTCCTCCATGTAGTGCTGCTTCTCATGTGACCTTCCTACCACAGGGACAGAGACACAGAGAGGAGCAGTCACTTGCTAAGGCCACACAGCTAGGGAGTCACGGAGGCCAGAACTGAGTCCAGGCACACGCCCAGAGGGACTCCTCTGCCTCTCCACTTCTTCTCTCCATACATCTCCATTCTTGTTCTTCTTTCCATTGATGTCCTGATGTTACCCACGCCTTTCCACCCCCTGCTCTCACTCCACCCTCTTTCTTGGGCTTTTCTATGGAGAATGCCTAACTCCTCATCTCTTTTATAATCTTACTGCTTTTACCTTCTACGTTCTGGGTTTCTTGATGAGCACGTGTGCATGGCGCGTGCAAACGGGGTCCAGTGTGTCTGAAGGTGTTTATACAGCGTGCACAGATCCGAGCACGGCAAGGAGCATCAGTAGCTCCTTATGGTTCCTTCAGGTCTGGGGACTCAGCACGCCTGGTCCTTGTGGATGACAGTCACCCTGCGGTGCTGCAGGACACAGAGCGCCACGTGCCTTTGTTCTCACCGCCATCCTGGCTTCCGTGAGGGGTGGCTCTTCCTCAGCTGACTTTGACTGAACGGACAGCCTGGGGCCTGGGAGGACACTGGGTGTCCGCCACAGGCTGGCGAGGGCTGCTCCATATTCTCATGGCTTCCCTTCCCTGGTCGATGAGCATGGTCTGGGCTAAAAGGAAGTCCCCTTGGCTCTCAGGGAGGTACGGCCCTCACCCCAGTATGTCACGTGGAGGTTTTGGCACCTGTTAATTTCTTCTTTAAAAAAGTGTTTAAAATTATGGATTATTTGAGAGACACAGACAGACAGGCAGGCATGCACAAACACACACACACATACATACACACACAAAGATACAAAGACAAAGAGAGAAACAGAGAAGTCTCATCTGCTGGCTCACTCCCCAAATGCCCACAAAGGCCAGGGCTGAGCCAGGAGCCCAGAACTCTTGTGTGGCAGGGACCCAAGTACTGAAGCCATCGCCTGCTGCCTCCTGGGGGGTAACCTCAGGAAGCTGGAATAGGGAGCGGAGCCAGGACTTGAACCCAGGCCCTCAGATACAGGATGCAGGCATCGTAACCACTGGGTCACGGGCTCAGCCCAGCCGATGCACTGCTTCTTCCTCTGTAACACCTCAGCAACGCTTGCCACCCACGGCCTCCCTGCCACTCTCCAGCTCTTCTGGTAGAAGGGTGACATTTCTCTCTCGCCTCGCTGGGCCCTGCCTCTGTGCTTACCCGGTGCTGTAGGCCAGGACACAGGGGCTCCCACAAGCTGCCCAGCGCTGCCCCCTGGCTGGGGGTCCCGCACTGTAACCCTCACAGCCCTGCTCTGTGGGCTCTCGCCCACTGAGATCTCACGTCATCCTGCCTCCCCGGGCCTCCACCACACGTGGTCGTGCTGCGGGGGAATGCACATTTCTGAATTTCATCCAAGAGAAAACTTACTTCTCTCTTTAAGAGACAGAGGGGCAGACACACATCACATTTCTCCCCCACCCCCTACTCCAGCTTTAACCTAGTGCCCGCTCACCTAAGGTCTTGGATCCACAAGAGGACATGGCTCTCTGATCCTGGAGGGGCTCAGATGTTGGCAAGGTGTCCCCGCCTCGCGATGACTGCGCAGCCTGACGTCATCACTGCCTATGCACGGTCTGCCGTGCACCCTGAGGGTACACAACCCAGGACGCGTTCCTGGAGCTGCTGTTTGCCCACAAAGACTTCAGCGTATTACAGAGCGGCAGGTGGATGGATGCGGGGATGTGGTGATGGAAGGAACTCAGATTCTCGGGCCCCTTTGGGCTGGGGCACCCACGATCCGGTGTGGAATAGCAGCTGGTACTGGGATGAGAGCCCAGGGTCTCCTCCTTCTTGCTGTTTCCCCATTTCCTCTCCCACTCCTTGCTCTCCTTTCTGACCCCCAGCCACTGTGGGAAATGCCATAGGCATGAGAACCACACGGAGGCAGACCGCAGTCCCACGGGTGCTGAGTCTGCGGCCCAGGGCCTGCTGTTGGCCTGTGAGTCCCAGCCCTGGGGGCCGTGTTCCAGGGCGCTGTGCTTACAAGACATGGCGGGGACGTGTTTGCGCTGAGTTCACAGCCCTGGGGCAGAGCTGAGCAGGGTTTCACAGCCTGGAAGTGTGCAGAGACCCTGAGTATGGGGGAGCAGCCGGGCTCCATCCTCACTCACTAGGAAGGATCTGGGCCAAGGGAATCCCCTTTGCAGACTCACAACTGCTTAATTAATTGGCTAAATGGAGACAATAGCGCATCTATATTAGAAAATTGCCGCCCTGATTAAAGGGACACAAATGGCTGTGGAAGCTGACGGACGAAAATTAACACAGAAATCTCTCCCTCTCTAAATACTTAGAAGGCTGGATAAACACAAAACAGGCTTTAAAAAAAAAAGAGAGAGAGAGAATTCACCCAGAATGGAAAACCCCTAGAAACCAGAACAGCAACCACATGAGCTCAGCGACACAACAGTCCTGACTGCATATGTTCACCAGTGACAGGCACCGATGTTCAGAACGGCGTTTTTCTTAGCAGCCCCAAATTGGAAACTGGACGGATACATAGTGACGGATTCAAACAACAGCAGGCGGTAGAAAACTCCAAGAAAGAAACTGCACGTGCTTCAGCCTAGATGAGGTGTAGCAACACTAAATGAAAGAAACAAGACACAGAGGAGCACATACAATCTGAATCTCCTTAAGGAAAGTTCAAATACGGGCAAGAAACCAACTTTTCTAACTACGGTGGCAGGTGCATAATAACTCTGTATATGTCAACACCTAGGGCTCCACATCACACCAGATGACCTGTACTGGATACAGATTTTATTTATTTATTTATTTTAGAATTTATTAATTCATTTGAAAGGCAGAGTTACAAAGAGAGAGCGAGGGAGGGAGGAAGAGGGAGAGGGAGAGGAAAGGAGAGGGAAGAAAGAGAAAGAGAGAGAGATCTCTTGCATCTACTGGTTCACTTCCTAAATGGTCACAATGGCTGGGGCTGGGCCAGGCTGAAGCCAGGAGCCAGGAACTCCATCCGGGTCTCCCACGTGGGTGGAAGGGGCCCAAGCACTTGGACCATCTTCTGCTGCCTTCCCAGGAGCATTAGCAGGGCCAGGACTTGAGACAGTACTCCTATGGGAAGCCAGCAGTATAGGAGGCACCTTAACCTGCTGTGCAACAATGCTGGCTCCTGGGGACAGACTCTAAAAACCAGACCAGAATACCAGGGCATCCCAGAATAGAACACAGCCTGGAACAAATGTGTGCTACAAATGCATGACATACCCAACTGGAGGGGGTGGGGCAGGGAGCGGACTTGGGAAATTTTGGAAATCCATGTTTTGGCTGAAAACATTAAGGCTGAAGACATAAAGAGCTGCACCTAAGGACTGTGCTCTTGTTGGTAAATTAGTTTCTCAGAGGGGCACTCTGTTAGCAATGTGGAAACTCTAGGACAGGTATCCTAGGGTCGAGCAGGTTTCTCCTTGTCAGAGAGAAAGTTACAAATAAGTCAGGGAGTGAAGCTGCAGCAAACACTGGCAGGTGGATTGGAGCCAGACAGGATGGACTCACACTCAGTTTAATATACAAGGGTACTTTAAAAGGTTCGTGGGGAAATAACACGGTTAAAAAATCAGTGCAGAAGCCAGCGTTGTGGTGCAATGAGTTAAGCCAACACTCATGATGCTGACGTCTCCTATCGGAGTGCTGAAGTGTAATGGTCAAACTGAACATGCCTTGTAGGGCAGAAAACCCCGTCCAGACCAAAGGGAGTCGTGTCCTGTCACTCAGTGGGCGTCAGGACCATGACCCTGGTACAGAGGACCTCACTCTGCCCATGAGTCCCTGGCACATGGGGCCATTTTACATGAGCCCACATTGTCACCTTGGCCATCGATGATGAGCCCCTAATTCAGCCCGTCCCAGCTACGGTCCTTTCCCATGCCCCCTGCTCTGGCAAGCAGGGTTAGCTCAGGTCTGGGCCCTGGAGTTAGACTTCTTCCCTAGGGACCTGGGAGCCACCCAGCCTGGGTTATGTGACCACCCCTTAGATGAAGCAGAATTCAGCCCAGCAGTTAGAGACCTATGCTCTGCCTTGTGGCCTTGGGAGCAGAGAAAGCAGCTGTCAGGGAGAGGGAAAAGGAGGCTGATGCACGGGAGGGAACACAGAGGACAGCCAGAGGGAGAGCTGGGCAGGTGTGGTTCCGCTCCCAGCCCTTTGGCTCCTGGGAGCCAGGAACCTTCTACCCATGGGGTCTGCGAGAAAAACTCCTACCCAATGCCTACAGGCAGAGAGAGAGAGAGAGAGAGAGAGAGAGACACCTTATATCTGTCGGTCCACTCCCCAAATGGCTGCAAGGCCAAAGCCAGGAGCCAGGAACTCCATCCACGTCTCCCATGTGGGTGCAGGGGCCCAAGGACATGGGATTTCTTCTGCTGCCTTCCAGGCCATTAACACAGAGATGGATTGGAAGTGGAGCAGCCAGCAGGGTGCTGCTCAGGCCTCTGCATCACAACACTGGCTCCATGACAGCCAGGGCTGGGCCAGGCCAAAGCCAGGAGCCAGGAACTGTATCCTGGTCTCTCACTGGGCAGCAGGGGCCCAGGTCCCTGGACGACCCTCTGCTGCCCTCCCAGGTGGACGAGCAGGGAGCTGGATCTGAAGCAGAGTAACTGAGACCAGGACCGGCACTCTGACACTGGACGCCCTCTTTCTTTACTTGCTATGAGATTTTTAATTCTGAGAGGCAGAGGGACAAACAGACAGGCAGACAGAACACTCCCATCTGCTGGTGCACATCCCAGATGCCCAGGCCAAAGCTGCTGCTGGGATGCTGTGGTTAAATCTAATGTACAGAGGTGCAGATAGGCTCCTAGGATCACACAGCGGGTAGGTTGCTAATCCAGGGCTTGACTCTAGTGAGCACCTTGATATGGCCCTTGAGCCTGGGCATCCCAGCCTGCCCCATGCAAACAGAAGCCTAGGTCCATGGCTGGCTTGCGGTGGGGCCAGAGCCTTGGATGGTGTGTACAGACATCCCCTGCTCTCCATGGAGGATACTTTCCAAGATGCCCCACTACCACCACCACCACCCAACCATGGATGCCTGAAACTGCAGACAGCACTGAGCCTCCTGTAGCATTTCCTATGGTTTCTGTAGCAAGTTGAGAACCTTGACCTTCTCACTGAAAGGAGGCACTTTCTGGCTTCTCTCCGGGATGTCCGGGTTGTCAGCATCACTACCACCCCTGTGCTTTGCAGCCATCATAAGGGTTGAGCACAAGCACTGTGACCCCGACAGTGAACCAGTAATGGAAACAGCTACCACGTGACTGGCGGGCGGGTAGTGCACACAGCGTGGATACACTGGGCAGAGGGGCGATGCACATCCTGGCAGACCGGAGCACGACGGTGACGACTACATCACCTCACTCAGAGTGGTGTGCAAATCAAAACCTGTGACCGGTTAAATATTGTAATTATTCCACTTCATATTCTCAGACCACAGTTGGCTGTGGGTAGGTGAAGCTGTGGAAGGCAAAACCACAGATATGGGGGGAGGGCACTGTATTCACATGCAGCTCCCACATCCCTATGGCCAGGGCTTCCACAAACCCCTCACCCACTAGAGGTGGTGCCACGGCCAGGACACCCACTGCCAGCCCTTGGAAACTTCCCCAGTCTGCCGACCCTGCAAGCTGTGGGTTGGACACAGCACCTGGACGCTCAGCTCCACAACAATGCAAAGTGCCAACAGCATGAGGAAGGGCAGGGACTGCCGAGGGGACACGGAGTCAGTGTCTGTTAGCTTCCATCTCTTTGTTGCTGCCTGCCCCTCTCCACCTAAGGCCCCACTCTCTGGGGTACACCTCTGCACAGCGCGCCCAGCACACACCGATTGTTAACAGCCACTGCGGAGGGCTGGTCTGAGGCTGGCACTCTGGAGCTCTGAAGGGCTTACTGGCCCAGCTAGGATTCCCACCCAGGTCTCCTGAGCTTGAGCCACGTGCTCTGCCCAGTGCTGCTCCCTGCACCCATGGGACACTCACAGAGGATGAGACAGACACACACGCACAGAGTGAGTGATCGGTGTCCCAAGCACTGTGACAGAATTCAGAGACTTCATTCTTCACGCTTTCTAGAAAAACCAAGCCCTTTCAGGAAATTGCAAAGCCTGTCTGCCCCATGCCTCTGGTAACCATTTAGCCTGTCTGCCCCATGCCTCAGGTAACCATTTCTCGCTCAAAGACGGGCATTGGTTGGAAGGTTAAGATGTCAGCTGTGATGCCAGCATCCTCTCCCAGAACACCTGACTCCAGCTTCCTGCCAGTCAGACCCCAGGAGGCAGCAGTGACGGCTCAAGTGCTTGTGTTTCTGCCACCCAGGTGGGAGACCTGGCCCGAAGTCCCAGTTCCCAGCTTTGGCCCGGGCATTTGGGATGTGAACCAGCAGAGGGAAGGGCTTTATCTGTCTGTCATCTGTCCCTCTGACTCTCAAAATTAAAAAAAAAAAATCTCATAGCACGTAAAGAAAGGGGGCAGAATCCAACATGTTAAGGTTGAGCAATAAACTTTTTATAAGGCAGCTTCCGCTTTCATCATTAGCACTGATGAATTATTCTCAGCTTTCAAAGCCTTGGTAATTGTCTCTCCAAAGAATCTCATTAACCATGTGGGATTCTTTTGATCATTTTTAAGACAAGTGATAACTCTTGCATTTCTCTGTTGGGGCTGCAAACCTGAAGCATCAAAAAAAAAAAAAAAAAAAATCACTAGGGGCAGGTGGGAATCTCCAGGGGAAGCCAGCAGGGGGTGTTCTGCCTTTGTTCTCCCCAGCACGTCCTCTCCAGCTTAGGAAAGAGGTCTTCCAAGGACAGCCAGAGCGTGGGTCTGCAGCAACTCCTGGCTGCAGGAACCGCTCCGGGAGCACTTGTTTGTTTGTTTGTTTGTATCTGGGTTGTCGTAGCTCTCAGTGAGAGGAGGAACAGCAAGTGTGAAACAGAAGATGCTCACAACATGCTAAGTTTTCTTCCATAAGAAATATGGGCTCATTCATTTTTATTCAAAACTCAAAACTGAGAAACCTTATTTAGAAGCTCCTATCCTAGCCAGCACTGATTTGTCACAGCCCTCTTAGGTCAGACCTCCACTGCTACTACATATTATTATATTTGCATAATACACATTGAACTTGTACAGCACACCAGGCACTATGCCTTCAGTATGACTTACCTCATTTGATGCTATGAAAATTTTAAGTACGAACTATTGTTCCCATTTTATAGATAAGGAAAACAAGGCCAGAGGGATGAATTTGTCCCGAGTCACTCCAGTAAGAAGCAGCAGAGTCAGGAACCAAGCCTCTGGTATCAATGAGCTCAGCACCTTCTCCCAGTCTCTTTCAGTCTCTTGGGGTTCAAAATTACCTTTATGAAAGCAGAGAACTGATGGCCTTGGGATCTATTCCATTCTAGCCCTGCCTTTCTCCCCCAGAAGCCAAAGATTAGTTTAAGGTCTCCCAGTGGATTTTCCAATAGCCAATGTCCAGTCCTTGTTCGTCTGCTTCTAAATCTTAGTGTGCTTTCTGAAAAAACAGTCCACCAGTGTCTCCAATGGCACACGTGCTTTGTGTATCTGACCCTGGCATTCTTCCCGCTCAGGGACGGGGGCTGTCTTCCCCCTCCTGCTGTGAACCCTGCAGTGTGGGTTCTGATGTGCCTGCCAGGGGTAGGTCATCCAAGACACGGCAACGTCCACAGGACTCCCTTGGGATGCTTACCTGTGGAACCATAGCGATGCTCCGAGGAAGGGTATACACTCCGGAAAGGAGCTGCGATCCCTCCCAGCCCTCAGACCCCAGCCGGTGCCAGCTCACCAGCTCTGAGGAAGCGAGCCCTATGGGAGTGGGTCCCAGTGGAGCCCACCTAACTGACACTACATGGAGCATAGCCAAGTCTTTCTCACCAACTGTCTAAATTGCAACTCCATGCATGAAGCAAACACTTTCAGCCTATGATGTTTTGGGGTAGCTCATTATGCAGCATTGAATACACTGAACCAAGTTCCAACCTCCTTCTTGCTTTCCAAACCCACGTCTTCAACCATCTCCTACGTGTGTTCCCTTAAATATCCCCAAATCACTTCAGAATAAACGTGTTTAAGGAGTTCCACTTCCACTTCAGATACAGAGATTCCCCCCAGAAATGTCATCCCCATCCTGACCGTGAGAAAAGAGCCAGACCAGCTAAGAATCAGAACTTTCTCTGTCAGAGCTCACAAGGCAGCCGAGTGAACTGAATTTTGAAGAGTGGCAAACCCTTCTGAAGAGCCATGTGTCACAAGAAATGTCTCACTCTCGACAAATCATGGGAAAAGGATGTGGCCACCATCAAAGTAAGAAAGAAGGAACCAGCTAAGATAGTGACAAATTCTTACAGGTTGACCTTGGCATACAAGACCATAGAGAAAATTAAGAGCCCCAGATGCGAGGGAAGAAGTTTGCACACACTTGCAAACTCTTTTCCTGGGGTCTAGCCATGCGCTCAAAACAAAGACCAGAAGTCAGGCAGGAGACCAGGTGGCTTTTGCCATTGGCACAGGCATGCATGATCAGCTGCAACTGGATCGCAGACACAAAGCCCCTCTTATTTCTGCCCCCAAAGCAAAAGCCTAAGTCCCTGTGAGGGGGACAGAAAGCTCTCCTTGTCCAGGACTATTGGGCTATTGGGGGAGAGGTGGACATCAAACCATCTGCTTCTGGGAGAGGCAGAAGCAAAAGTCTCACGCCCATGGTGAAGTGGCAGGAAACACTCTCAGCCTAAGGACTTTGCACAAACCATCCACCTACTGGGAGGGGAGAGGGCCCTGCCTCAGCCACACGAAGGGATGTTTGACTGCCACAGAGAAGAAGAGCAAACTGCCAAAAAACCCATTCCTGAGTCCCAGGGGGTGGTCCCCTAGGTCCACCTGAGACTGAAGGTAGACAAGAAGTGGGAAAAGCCACTGGAACTCCCCGACCCAATACCAGGCACAGGACAACAGCTGATCACCTTGGAGGCATTCAAAGCTTGTGGCGCTCTGAAAGGAGGGCTAGCAACATCTGTGTTGATGTTTGCAGCCCTGCATTGTCCTCCTTGTCTGTTAGCTCACAGCCTTTCAAGCTTTTCCGAATCTTTACAAAGGGTTATTGATTGTATGAAGGGTAGACCTGAGTCAAACCTGCTCTCTGAAGACAGAGCTGCCTAGGAGGTGAAATATCACCCAGGCAACAACCACTCTTTGTCTCCTGCTTCTCATCCCAGATGTCCCTCAGGTTTGTTTCTTGGCCCAAGTGAAAATTTAAATGGAAGATTTTTTTTAAATGAAATCAAGTGTTTTTAAAAGCAAGAGAAGGGGCTGGCACTGTGGCATAGTGGGTAAAGCAGCCACCTGCAGTACCAGCATCCTATATGAGCATCCCATATGAGTCCTGGCCATTCCACTTCCAATCCAGCTCTCTGCTATGGCCTGGGAAAGCAGTAGAAGATGGCCCAAGTCCTTGGGGCTCTGCACCCACGTGGAAGACCTGGAAGAAGCTCCTGGCTCTTGGCTTCAGATTGGCTCAGCTCCAGCCATTGCAGCTATTTGGGGAATGAACCAGCAGATGGAAGTGTCTGTCTGTCTGTCTCTCTCTCTCTCTTTGCCTCTCTGTAATTCTGACTTTGAAATAAATAAATAAATTTTTGAAAAAATAAGAGAAAAAAGAAAAACAATTTGAAAGTTGAATATTTTAATATATATATTAAGTCCGGGCCAGCGCCGTGGTTCAATAGGCTAATCCTCCGCCTGCAGCGCCGGCACACTGGGTTCTAGTCCCAGTCAGGGCACCGGATTCTGTCCTGGTTGCCTCTCTTCGAGTCCAGATCTCTGCTGTGGCCCAGGAAGGCAGTGGAGGATGGCCCAAGTCCTTGGGCCCTGCACCTGCATGGGAGACCAGGAGAAGCACCTGACTCCATGCTTCAGATCAGCACTGGCCACAGTGGCCATTGGAGGGTGAACCAACGGTAAAGGAAGACCTTTCTCTCTCTCTCTCTCTCTCTCTCTCACTGTCCACTCTGTCAAAAAAATAAAAATTAAAAAAATTTAAATATATATATTAAGTCCAACAACATTAAATTAAATGGCCTGAACAACCCAATTTAAAAACCATAATGTCAGATTTGAATAATAAAAGGCAAGACTCAATTCTGTACTATCTACAAAAAGTGCTTTATATATGAAATCATAGATAGATTAAAAGGAAGATGGAGAAAACCTGTACCACGTGAAAACCAATCAGAAGAAAGCTGGAATGGTTATGTACATATGAAACAAAGTATACTTTAGAGCAAAAAATATTTCCCAAGATAAAGACACTACATAATGGAAAAATAGCAATCCTTAATGTGTATACACTTAACAACAGAACTTCAAAAGGAAAGAAAAACTGACAGAACTCTAAGGAGAATAGACAGATTCACAACTACAGTTGGAGATTTATCACCCTCTGTAATCAATAGAACATTTAGACAGAAAATCCATAAGCGTATAAACAGCCTAAATAACAGAACCAGAAAACATGACCTTAATGCTCTTCCAGAAAGTAGAAGGGAAGATCTTCCAGTTTACGTTATGAGGCCAGCATTACCCTAATACCCAAGTCAGAGAATGGTAAGAAAGCCACAGGGCAATGTCCTTCACACACACGGAGCAAAAATCTTCAACAAAATATTAACAAACTGAATCAACATATGTTAAGAAAACAATAGTATACATCGAGTGAAGATTATCCCCAGAATTCAAACTTGTTACAAAATTTGGCCAATATAACCATAACAACAGAATGAAAAAAAAAGGCATATGATTAGCCCAATTAATGCTGAAAAATAATTTAGCAAAACTCAAGATCCATATATTTTCAGACCCTCCACAATCTCAGAATAGAAACTTTTACAATCTGAAAATTAAAAAAAAAACACATTTATAGAAAAAAATATACAATTAAATTCTCATGCCCAATGATGAAAGACCAAATGCTTTCCCTCAAATATTGGGAATAAATCAAGACTCCTCTGTCCTCATTCCTACTCAGTATAATACTGAAAGTCCTAACAGGACAGAAGACAAGAAAGAGAAATAAAAGTCATCTAGACTGGAAAGATGGCATTAGAACTCCTTATTCGCAGATGACATCATTATCTATATAGAAAGTCTTAAAAGCCTACAAAAAAAGTTCACTGAATTAATAGTGAATTTAGCAAGGTTAATTGTAGACTACACTGAACCCTTCACGTCTTTGCTGAGAGAAAATAAAGAAAGCCTAAATAAATGTAAAGACATACCATTTTCATGAATAAATAACATTGTGTTGTTAACAGGTTGACTTTCCCCCCAAATTGATCTCAGAGGGACTTTTGGTAAAATTTAATAAAATTTCATATTAAATTTATTTGGAAAAGTACATAGAATAGCCAAGACAATTTTTAAAACAGAACATTGTTGGGGGAAACACACTACTTGTTTTTAAGACTTACTGTAAAATTCTAGTAATCAAGAAAGTGTATACTGGCACAGAGACATGCATATCCATGGATCAAAAAGTAGAAAATCTACAAAGAGACACACACATGCACAGCTCACTGCTTTCCAGGGAAGATGCCAAGGATGAACAAATAATTCTGGAAATATTGAACATCCCTATGAAAAATAAAGAGTTTCAACTCCTAAGTTACACCAAAAGCAAAATTTAATTGAAATAGATTGTTAAAATAAAGTTAAAACTTAACACTCTCAATTTCAAGAAGAAAACACAATTTAAAAATCTTTGTGACTTTGGGATAAAGATTTCTTAAAACACAGGGCCGGCGCCGTGGCGCACTAGGTTAATCCTCCACCTGCAGCACCAGCATCCCATATGGGCGCTGGGTTCTAGTCCCGGTTGCTCCTCTTCCAGGCCAGCTCTCTGCTATGGCCTGGGAAAGCAGTGGAGGATGGCCCAAGTGCTTGGGACTCTGCACCCACATGGGAGACCAGGAGGAAGCACCTGGCTCCTGGCTTCAGATCGGCGCAGCTCCGTTCATTGCAGCCATTTGGGGAATGAACCAACAGAAGGAAGACCTTCTCTCTGTCTCTCTCTCTCACTGTCTGTAACTCTACTTGTCAAATAAATAAATCAAATCTAAAAACAAACCAAAAAAAAAAAAAAAACACAAAGAGCTTGGACCATGAAAAAATTGATAAACAGGATTCTATAAAAATTTTAAACTTCTGGTCTTTGAAAAGCACTGTAAGGAGCTGGCGCTGTGTATGTTAAGCATCCACCTGCGGTGCCAATATCCTAATATGGGTGCCAGTTGGAGTCCTGGCTGTTCCTCTTCCCACCCAGCTCTCTGCTACGACCTGGGAAAGCAGTAGAAGATGAAGGCCCAGTTGCTTGGGCCCCTGCACCCACGTGATAGACCCAGAAGAAGCTCCTAGCTCCTGGTTTTGGATCAGCTCAGCTCTGGCCATTTGGAGAATGAACCAGCAGATAGAAGACCTTTCTCTCTGTCTCTCCCTCTCTCTCTATAACTCTACTTCTCAAAGAAATAAATAAAATCTTTAAAAAACAGAAATGCACTGTTAATAAAATTTAAAGATAAGCCATGGGTGGTAAAGATATTTACAAAACATCTACCTAACAAAGGACAGGGGTCCAGAATGTGTAAAGAGCTCTAACAACACAATCAGATGAAAATAAACAACACAACAAACAGTGAATGAAAGACGCAACACAGATTTCACCAAAGACACCATGTACAAGGTACTTTGGATGTAGTTTGTTCTGTAAAGGTTCATGTGCAGGAGACCTGGTGCCCAATGTGATGGTATTAAGAACAGGAGCAATCCTTAAGAGGTGGAGCCTGGTAGAAGACGATTAGGTCCTTGGGGCACGATCCCCAGAAGGAATTAGACTCCTCCTGTGGGAGCAGGTTAGGGCTCAGGGGCTGGGACTGCTTACTGTGAGAATGGGGCTCAGCTTTCTTGGCTTGCCCTTCTGCAGTCTGTCTCTCTGCCTCTCTCACGTGCTCCCACCGTGATGCTATCCACCTGACGTCATCATCTGACCCTCAGGCTGGCTCCATTCCCATGAACCTCCAGGACTGTGAGTTGAATAAACCTTATTTCCTTATAAAGTGCCCAGCCTTGGATATCTCATTGTAGCAAGAGAGAATGGACTAAGACAAAAGCAAATAAGCTTAGTATCATTATTCATTAGTCACAGGGAAATCCCAGTGAAACCTGAAATGGAACATCACTCGACACCCACTGGAATAGCCAAATGTTAACAATAGCAAGTGCCAAGGGCATGCAGAGCCACTGTGACTCACATTTGCTGAAGGTGGAAATGCAAAACAGTACAGCCACTTGGGGATAACAGTTTGGGGGTTTCTTACAATGTTGAACATATGTTGACCACGTGACCTATGAATACCACTCCTAGATGTTTAACCCAGCAAGATAAAAATATGTACATGCAAGCATGTAGCTATGAGTGGTTATACTAATTAGTTACACAATAGCAAAAAAAGAAAAACCACCTGGAAATAGCCTATCCTTCATCAGATGCATGGAGAAACAAATTGTAGTACCTCCATCCATTGACTCACTAGTCAGCAAATAAAAGGAGCAAACCACTGACACGGGAAACTATGTGGATGACTATCCAAAGAAGCACCACTCAGCAAGCATTTTTCATTTCATGACACATTCTGGAAGGATCGAAACAACAGAGACAGAAATCAGATCGGGGTCCTGGGTAGGTTTAGGATACTGACTAGGGAGGGGCAGAAGAGAATTCTGAGGGGTAAGGAAAGTGTTGCACCTTTTGATTACAGCAGAGATCACACTGCTGTACACATTCGTCAAAGCTCATCAAAAAAGATGAATCTTGTTGTAGGTGATTCCAGTTTCAGTGTGCCTGACTTTACAAATCAGCTATAATCTGTCCAGGCCAAACTCACCTTGTTCCCCCTCCACAAACCTCTTCCCCACGGACAGCATCTGTCGCCCCGTCACCAGACCTGAGAGCACTATTCCCTTGACCCCCTCACTTCCCCCGTGCAGTCAAGAAAGCCTTCTGACCCTACCACCTGCATATTTCTCCTGCTCTTGCCCCCTTTCCCCATTCCCACTCCCTCATCATGTCTCGGTGGCTACAGTGGATCATTCACTGCTCTGCATCAAACCCTGCCCAGTTCACTCACTGCCCTCCCAAGGGGCCTTCCAAGTGCCCTAGCAAGGAATGGAGAATTCTCTGTAATCTGGCACCTGATTACAGAAAAATCCCTTCTCAGCCACTTTCCCTGCATACCCCTTATTCCAGACATGGGTAACTGGCCCCCTTCATGACACTTCTTCCTTGACATTTGCCTGAAATGCCTCTTACTGGTCTACACAGACTGTGGGTGATGGAGAGGTAGAACAGTCTACCATTAAGGGTCAACCTCAGGGACCAGCGTTGTGGCAAAGCAGGTAAAGCTGCCACCTGTGATGCCCCATTCCATATGCACACTGATTCATGTCATGGCTGCTCCACTTCTGATCCAGCTCCCTGCTGATGCACCTGTGAAATCAGTGGAAGCTGACCCAAGTGCCTGGGCTCCTGCACTCATGTGAGAGAACTGCCCAGTGCAGCTCCAGCCAGTGAAGCCATTTGGAGAGTGAACCAGTGAATGGAAGATCTCTCTTTCTCTCTCTCTTTCAAATAAATTATTAAAATCTTTATCAAAGAGAGAGAGAGATCAACACTGGAGTCAGGATCCAGATTCTAGCATCTGTGCGCCATTTAACTTTGAGTAACTAGACATCGTTCTGTGCCTCAGCTTCCTCGTCTCTAAAACAGGCATATTAAACTGGCTCTGTCGGGGACTGGTGCTGTGGCTCAGCGGGTTAATGCCCTGGCCTAAAGCACTGGCATCCCATATGAATGCTGGTTCTAGTCCCAGCTGCTCCTCTTCCAATCCAGCTCTCTGCTACAGCCTGGGAAAGCAGAGGAAGATGGCCCAAGTCCTTGGGCCCCTGCAGCTGCGTGGGAGACCTGGAAGAAGCCCCTGGATCCTGGCTTCGGGATCGGCACAGCTCCGGCTGTTGCAGCCATTTGAGGAGTGAACCAGCGGATGGAAGACCTCTCTCTCTCTCTCTCTCTCTCTCTGCCTCCTCTGTGTAACTCTGACTTTAAAATACATTAAAAAAAAAAAAAAAAGGCAATGAAGAAGCGCCACTCAAAAGCAATCAGTCACAAGTCATCCTTTAAAAAAAAAAATCTGGCTCTGTCACCCTGGTGACTCTGCATGCTGGCTTGCTCTCCAGTCCCTGCTCCCTTTTTCCCTCTCAGTGGTCCTTGTCTTGGTGTGGATGATAAATATGTGATCTGTGTTTACACAGTTGTTACAGGGATTCAACGAGCCAGCGGTGGTAGAGTGCTGGAGAAAGTGCCCAGTATACGTTAAGTGTTTCAGAGAACGACAGTCCCACGGATGAAGGGAGTGGGGGAAGTGAGAAGGAAGGGAGGAAGGGAAGAGGGAGGATGGAGGATGGGAGCAGAGGGAAAAGGAAGGGAGAAAGTGATGCCTACCAACAGGGGGTGGTCTTCTCTTGCCTCGGTGACCCCAAATTCAGACCTTCATGTGTGTGCAAGCGCACATTCTAGAATGTCCCATGTCTTTCAGGGGTACACTTGCTCTCACCTCCTGTTTCTGCTGCAGTGAGACTAAGCAGGAGCTGCCAGGCACCCGGGGGATAGGGTGGTCCCTGCAGCCCCACTGCAACTCAGCGCAGCCCTAGTTTCTGGGGCAGACCCAGCAGATGATCTGTGCTGGGTTCTAAAGAGCGTGGAGGTATTTTAGGGAAACCATCCTTGTGCTGTTGGGATTTATTAGGAAAAGGTGCTGAGTGCCTTCGGATACTCACCAACCCTTGACTGATGGCCATCGGGGTCAGGTGAGTGGGGTCACTAGCCCAGGTCCCACTGCCTTCTCAGGATGAGTCTTCCCCAACCACGACAGCAGTGCATGGCTGTTTCACTTACAGACCACCAGCAGCTCCTCACTGCCCCAGGGCCAGCAGCTCTCAAACCTGAGTGTGCATCAGAATCACCCGAAGCCCTTATTAACGTGCAGGTTGTGAGGCTCCACCGCCAAGCTTTCTGATTCAATAATTGTTCAAAAAATCTGAATTTCTAGCAAATTCCCAAGAGATTGGCACTGTCAATGCAGAGACCACATTTTGGGGGCCACCATCCATCCATTCTAAATTCAGCCCCTTGGACCTTCCCTGTCCATCTCACTGCAGTCCCTTGTTTAACTCCCACTGGACAATCATTCCCTACTCCTGTTCAATGCTGACTCCCAAGATGTAAACCCAGATGCTGACTCATCAGTCCTGGCTAACAGTTCCTCACTGGAGTTCTGTTTTCTTGAGAATCCAGATCTTGATGACTTGCTTTTCATACAAATGTTTTATTATCATCTTGAGCTCATTTGCAGTTATGAACCAAAAAGGGATCTCTGGAAACCTACTACATGGTCTAGGCACAAGGGGAATCGTGGATTCAAGATTTGGAGAAAGCTAAGTTCCTACCGCTGCTAACTTCATAGACCTGTTGATGAGGCAAAGTGTATAACATTACTATCCAATAGGAATACAATGCAAGTCACACCCGTAATATTCAATCTATTCATACCCATGTTTATATGGCTGGAAACAGGAAAGTAATTATGGGTGTTCTTCTTTGATATCATCATCTTTCTTGAAGGTTAGACACAATGTGAAACCTGAAACCACATCAACAACACGTTTGAACTCCATTACATTAAAATCATCAGTCTCTCGTGGACTCTGAGCAGACCCTTCACCCATGTGTGATGCTGTAACATCACACATTAGGCCTCTGGAAAACATGAATCCACCGAGCTATGCAGGTCTTTCAAATGATGACACGTTTCATTACGCAGTCTAAAAATCTCACCTCTGTTCATTTCACCAGGAGTCTCATCACATCAAATTAGTCTTTAAATATTGGGAGCTGTTTGGCTCACTGTGGCAACTGCAAGATCTTCACAATTCTAATCTTCATTTGAACACGTGCTTTTTATCACGGGCAACAAATACCATGGTCTCTCTGGAAATGAGCAAGTTTGCTTCACCTCCGGTAAACACCTGAACAAGGCAACAAGGCTCCAAGTCTGTGTGACCACACGGCTTGACTGTCACTCATTTTTTCAAGCCATCAGGGCTGTTCCTTGAGAAAGGGCGCCTGTTCCGCTCACACCAGCAGTAATCACACGAGGACTTTTCCTCTAGACAAGCGCTGTGCTCTGACAGGCAGCAGCAGAGACACTGTCGGTATAATTCCCGTCTCATCACACAGAATATTAAAAAGACTTGCTCTCGAGAGTCGAGCACTAATAAGATTAATGCTGTTTGCTGCTTTATTAAAAACACTGTTAAGTGGCATCGATGTGCTCCTTCTGGGTGTGTTGGGAACATGACGGCCACCAGTGCAGCTCATTGCCATCTTCTTGTTTCCTGCTAAGAAGCTCTCTCCATTTACGGCGGCGGCAGCACCAGGGCAAATGTCTCTTGGTGGGAAAGGCAGATAACACACTCACTGTTATTATGAAAATCCCTGTGACTTCATGGATCCCTGAAATGGCTCAGATACTTTTTGAAATCTGAAATTCAGCCCTCTTGCACGTGCCATTCTGTCTGCCTGGAACACCTGCCTGAACTCCTCTGCTTCTGAAAATCCAGTCCTCCTTTCAGACCCTGCTTGTCCACCTTTCATTCACTCCCAGCGGGGCCAAGGCTAGAGTCATCTTTGGAAGAGCTGTCCAGGAGCTACTTTGCAACAAAGGGAAGTCCAATGAGGAGAGCCCCAAGTCCCCAGGAGGACTTACATATGCAGGTGCACATGAATGTGTTTCTAGGGTCCATATCCTGAAAACACAAAACACAGACTGGGGAATCTGAGAGCTCAAAGACAGCAGGCACCAACTGCAACCATGCAAGGCCCAGCCAAGAGTCATGGGGAGCTGGCTTGGACCTAGTGGCAGAATTCACCCACAGGGAAGCTACTAACAGTAGACAGAAGAAATATGCCAGATGAGATCAGTGAACTTTGGGAAACATGCACAGATCTCTAACACTTTATGGAGAAAAATAAAACCAGGAAGTAGAAAAATACAGAATCTGTATTCTTTTCATCAAAACTATAATGGGAGCCAAGAGCACAGTGTTTGGCCCAGTGGGGTGAGCATTTCACAAAAGGGGCAGGCAACATGGCATAGCGGGTCAGACCACAGCACGGACCGGTGAGGTCCATATTCCACCTCAGTACCTGGAATCAAGTCCTAGCTCCTCTGCTTCTGATCCAGCTTCCTGCCTGGGAGGCAGCTGATGATGGCTCAAGTACTTGAGAGACCTGGGTGGATTTCTGGGCTGCTGGCTTTAGCCTGGTTCAGCTGTGGCTATTACAGGCATTTGGGGAGTGAAGCAACAGATGGAAGATCTCTCTCTCTCTCTCTCTCTCTCTCTCTCTCTCTCTCCCCATCTCTGTGTGTGGGGGTGGGAGAGAGAGTGATTCTGAATTTCAAATAAATAAATAAATCTTTTTAGAACAAGATCTCACAAAGGGCCACACTGTTTCTCTACCATGTCCTGATCGCTGTGTCACTGGGGCCCATGTCCAAGGTAATCTCAGGTAATCTCATTCCCATGATTAGGAAGCAGATGCACATACATGAAGCTAACAGTAATCGTGGTCTCGAGGGCCCCATCCTGGAGGATGAGCCAGGGGAGAGTGGAGAGTGCAGTATATAAATCCCAAGGCTTTGAGTGAAAGGAACATGAGTTACATGTAATGGTTAATCAAGTGTAGGTCGTCAAGGGAGGGTCTCTGGGTGCACCTGTTGTGTCTGCCCCCAACATTCATTAAAGTCCGTGTAAACTGGTATCATGTGGTGTGGGGCTGCACTGTTTGGCTTGTCTGCTCGTCAGCTGTGCCTCCACTGTGCCTTTTGGACCCCAAGACCCAGGGGATTAGCGAGGGTAGACTGGGCCAGCAAATGAGGGAGGGCTTGAGGGTTTTCGACAGCTGTTTTGAACGAAGGTAAGCAGGGAGCAGCTGGTGCCCAGGGACAGCGGGGGAACTCTGTGGACGTGGTCATAGGAATTTGAGGATTCCCCTCCTGAAGCTGGCAGTACAGGAAAGCGCAGCAGCACCCAAGGTTACCTGTGGGGACCAGCACCCACAACCACAGAACCGCGAATGCCCTGAGGTGGAGCTGCTAACTAGAAGTTGACCAGGAAGAGGATGAGCGGGCAGAAGACAACGGGAAGGAATTCAACCACGGCAGAACATGGGTGACAGAAACCAGGAGCAGGTGGGGCATATTGGCCTGTGTGTGCTTTCTGCGCAGCTTTTTTTTTTTTAAATATTTTATTTATTTGAGAGGTAGAGTTACAGACAGTGAGAGAGAGAGAGAGAGAGAGAGAGAAAGGTCTTTTATCTGCTGGTTCACTCCCCAAACAGTGGCTACAGCTGGAGCTGGGCCAATCTGAAGCCAGGAGCCAGGAGCCTCCTCCAGGTCCCCCACATGGGTTCCGGGGCCCAAGGACTCGGGCCAACCTCCACTGCTTTCCCAGGCCATCAGCAAGAGCTGATCGGAAGAGGAGCAGCCGGGACCAGAACCGGCGCCCATATGGGATGCCAGCGCCGCAGGCGGAGGATTAACCAAGTGAGCCACAGCATCAGCCCCATTCCGTAGCTTTAACACAACAGACACCTATTCGTTCTCAGCTCTGGAGAAACTCAGGGTGTCAGAAAGCTTCATTCCTTCTGTAGTCCCTAGGGGAGAGTCCATTCCATGCCTTTTCTCTTAGTTTCTGGTGTTGCCTGCAGTCCTTGGTACGCCGTGACTTTAGATGTGTCACTCCAATCTCTGCCTCCTTTGTGGCATGGGGAGTGCCCTGTGTGTCTCTGTCTCTTATAAGAAGAGCATCAGTCACGTTGGGTGAGGACCCATTCTAGTGACCTCATACCACATTGACTGATTACATCTGCAAAGAGTCTACTCCCCAGTAAGGTAACATCCCAGATAAAGGTGTATGGGCTTTGACACCTCTTTGAGAGGGGGCACAGCTCATCCAGAACAGGCAGTGATGACTCAAAGAACCAGACAGCCAATCCGTGAGGCAGTGGAATGGGAGTGATATTCGGAAACACAGTAGGTATCGGCCCCCCACCCACCCATGACAACCAGCCTGAATCCACTGTAGCCTCCGGATTCTGATGAGCACCATTGGCAAGACCAAAGCAGAGACAACTGAGACTTCAGTGTGAGAGAGGACGGGATAGATAATCAAAGTCAGAGCCTCAGGAACCAGACAGGAGGTCAGGGTCAGAATGGTGTTCACGGCCGGGCCACACCCACTGGTCCAGGTGTGTCTAACCCTGCAGGAAGCAGCTAAGAGGTTGCTGCTATGGAAGATGGTGAGGGGTAGGGGCAGGACAGGAGGGGAAGGATCAGACAAGGCTGGCATGGCCCCCGGTGGTGAACTCTTGGGGAGCAGTCCTCGCTTCCCAATGCCCCCGCTTCTGATCCCAAGCTTCACCTAAGAAACCTGAACTGATGGCACCCAGGCCACTCAGCACGTCCTTAACTGCCTTCCTTCTTCCCTGTGATGGCTCACTGGTCTGAGCACACTGCCCCCAGCCCATCCAGGATGGGAGGCACGGAGACCACCATGGTCCAGCACCCTCGAATGTCACTAGCAATCGCAGCGGAAGTGGTTGGGGGTGGACAGTAAAGTTAGGGGCTGAAATTATTCAGGCTCTTAAAATGGGCTAATAAGGTAACTTTCCTCCTCCTGGTATGAGCTCATTTAATTGTAAAGATCTTAATAAATTCAGCCTGATTAACTCCAACCTTGTGGGGGAAGGTTATCCAGTGTTGTGGAATTAATTTTAAACAGAAGCCAAAAAAAAAAAAAAATGAGAGTGAGAAGGAAGAAAGTCTTTAATGCAGGATGGGGGGGTGGTGTGCAGAGGTCAGAACTGGGGGCTGCTGGTGGGCGGGGCGGGGCTTGCTTCTGAATTCAAGCTGCAGCCAATGAGGGGATTCCTTTCCCAGGCTTGGTGGAGCCCAGGCCCCTCCCCCCAGGCCCGCACCAGCCTGCCTGTGCACACCCCAGTGCTGGAGCTAATGTGTGAGCCTCTCCAGGACCCACAGGTCGGTCCTCGCTGTCCCCCCTCAGCCCTGGGGCTGTGCTGCCCCTGAGTGAGCTCTGTGCTGCTGCTCCTTTGTGTTCAGGAACCAGGTAGCCTTGGTTTTGCATCTTGGCAGTTCTCCCTGCCACTGTTGTCTCAGGGGTCCAGTGTGCGCTCTCTGGCGCCATCTCCCCCTGTGGCCAGGAGTCTGGCTCACATGCATTCCCTGGCTTGTCCCCGTGTGAGACCTCTCTGGTCAGCCACTTGAGTCCCAAACACTGACCTTGAACTGCAAGCCAGCCAGAGCATGAGCTCAAAGAGGAGCCCACTTATCAAAGTCCCAGTTGTTTCGACCTGCATGGGACAGGCACTGTGTCTCACTCTCGGGGCCACCTTAGCCCTGGGAGCGGGGCTCCCACTGACATGAGTGTGAGGGTTGAGGAAGCCTAAATACTCCCCCACCTCACCCACTGTGGCTTCTAACCCTGTGGGAAACCAAAACAAGCCCAGGACTCACTTGTTGCTGTGGGCTGCAGAACACACCTCTGGCAGGAGGCAGAAGGGAGATTTTCTGAATTCAGTCAACCCTGGGCCAAGCAGAGCGGCTGGACAGCGACGGGCCTCCCTGCTTGGGATGGAGGCGGGGGCAGGGGGGAGGAGGTAAGGGGGGAGGGGCCCTGCCTGTGGGAGGAAGGGCTGAGCACACAGCCTCCACAGAGCTGGGACCCACATGCAGCCCACGTCGGCGGGGAGCAAGCGTGGGACAGGCGTGCAGCGCACCAGCCTCTGGCTGAACTCACCGTCCCTGCTGAGTCACAGAACCCCTGCTGTTCTGGTTACCTGCCTCTGGAAGGTGGGCGGGATGAAAAATGCGCACTTCCTGTCTGATCCACCGCTCTCTCCTGCAGCACAGCATCCAAACTCAGTGTGCCTTACAAAGCCGCCCCCCCCATAAACACACACAGCCGACAGCCCCAGGCTCTCAGCACCCCTCACCCTCAGGGCTCCTGTCCTGCGGATGGCACCTTCGGTGGCCCCCACACCAGCTGTGGCTCTCCCGGCCCCTCCTGGCACTTGCAGGAGCTGCTTTCTCTGCCTGCAGCGCTCTCTCCTGCTGCCTGGCTATCATCCACTCTGTAAGCCCCAGCTTGTCCGCCCCCCCACCCCCACCCCCCGCAGGAGGCCTTGCACCGGCCAGTTAAGGTGGACTTTTAACCAGCAGCATTGGTCAGTGAAGGTTACGTCCCATGAGCAGAGAGTTAAATGACTGGATTACCATCAGCATTTTCTCATTATTATTATCTAAATTGCTTACTTATTTGAGAGGAAGAGAGAAACAGAAACACTGTCTTCTGGCTCATCCCCCAAATGCCTGCAATGACCAAGGCTGGGTTGAGCCAAAGCTGAGAGCCAGAAACAATCCAGGTGTCCCACGTGGGTGGTAGGGCCACAACGAGCCATCCCTGTGTCTTCCAAGGTCCGCTTTAGAAAGAAGCGGGAGTCAGGAGCCAGGGCACTCCGATATGGGAGGACGGTGTCTCGTCTAGTGTCACAACCAGGAGGCCAACACTGCCCAACGTGTGGATTTAGTGTAAAACTGAACAGAAAACAACAGCATGAACTTGACTCAGGAAAGGTAAATACTGCTTGGTGAAGTTGTTGGAATTGTGTGTGTGTGCGCGTGTGTGTTAGAGAGAGGGAGAGAGAAGAGAACTTGCCCGTGTGCACCTGGGCTAGGATAAAAAATGCATTTCTCACTGCGGATAATGATCCGAAACTTTGAAAGCCACAGCTGTAAGGATCTCAGCCGCCCAGCCAGCTTTCGTATTTCAGGGCTTTTTGAGCTGTGCAATTGTTGTCTGCAGCTCACGGTGAGAGCCCAGGAAGGCAGCCAGCTGCTTCTGTCCCCCGAGATGCTCAGCGGAGCTGTGACTGACGCGCTCTGGCTCTGTCCGCACTGTGTGTTGGAGGCATCTTGCTCCCGTCATGCTCACCACTCCAGGTTCTCAGCCCTCCCCTTGTGTATGCAGCTCACGGGGCTTGCGTGGCGGAAGTGAGTGGCCCAGATGTGTGGCTGTTGGCCCGTGGTGTCCTGCAACCGCGTCACAGGGTCACCGTCTTCGGAAACTAGGCTGGCTCTCAGACGGGGGTGCCAGAAGCTGCTGTCAGCTGCCAAACGTCACTGCACCCCAACCATGAAGCTCTTGTGGGATCTACTCTCGGCAGGTGGCGCATCCTTGGCCTTTGCATCCCACCGTAGCCTGCGGCTGAGAGGCAGTGTCGGGAGCCAACCTGGTGTGCACCTGGCGTCAGTTCCAGGTCCATTGGCTCGCTGAGAACAGCACTTATCCCAACTTCCATAAACAAGGACATCCGTCTTTGTCAGCCCTAATGAACTGCGTTTGTCAGACAGGAACCAGAGAGCAGCTGTGCTGGAGGGAGACAAATCACTTAATCCAAACCTCCCGATGTGGCAGCCCCTGGCGTGCCGGAGATCATGGCATTTAAGTACGGAGGAGCCTGCAGGAGCCACGTGGCAGGGGAGGGCTGGCTGCCCTCCCTGTTCCTGTTGAGAGAGAATGTACGGGCTGGCAAAGCATGTATGTGCACTGGCTGGTGCCTCTCTCCCTGATGCTGCACTTGGTTCTGGGGCATGCACCCTGCAGCTACCTGGGAGGAACACAGAGGCAGAGGGGGCATCCTCCGTTCTCACAGCGCGATGCAGGCCCTGGGAAAAAAGACCTGTTCAGAGTCAGCCCTTCTGGTCCCCTCCACTTGCCTCCTTTGTAGAGTGTTTAGCAGAGACTCTGGGATATGGAACTAGAAATCCATCTCATACGAGCTTAAGGCAATGGGGGATGATGTGTTGACTCATGGATGGGAGGCATAACAGCTGGGTTGCGAGCAAGGCGGCAATGCAGCTGGGCTGCCTGCCGGAGAGCATCCGGGAGCTGCAACACGGCCCACTGTCTTGTCTCCGTGACTCCCTCTGCATGCTGGCTGCACTCTTCTCCCCCCATCAGGGGTAATTTCAACACTGATGGCGCTCAGGTTTTCCCTCTATGGGCTTCTACCACTAGAAAGGAGTTGATAAAAGCTTTCTTTGGCCCCCAAACTGAAAAATAAAACCTGCTAGGAGAGAGCTGTCGTTGGCCATTTCAGATCAATTGCCAAGACAATCACCGATGGGAGGAGAGTTGGTTGCATAAGGCAGCTGTCCTGGGAACCACATGGCTGGAAGCCATTCTCGGGCAAAGATGATTCCGCGGCAGACAGGATACAGAGTGAGTATTTGGATGGACTTTTGTTCTCACCTGGCCCCCAGGCACTCATCCAACTTAGTACCTACTTCCAAGTCCAGAGAGTGAGTGTCTTCCCTGAAGACACTCAGAGACTCACACAGGGAGGATGATGGAGTTTTATGGTTTTATGATGCTGCTTCCTACACAATCAGTTTTCCGGACTATACAGACGTTCAAAAGTGACACCAGGGCTTGCCAGGTAGCTTTGCTTTGTTGGTTCTCACAGTCAAATATCTCCAAAGCTGGGGTTCCAAGGGATTTTGCCCATTGACTGAGCTGCCTCTCATTTCTAGCAGCCCTGGGTTCTCAGAAACACCCCACATCACAAAGATAGCACTTTAAAATTAGTATTTATTGAGAGAGACAGAGAGGGTACTGCCCTACACTGACTTACTCCCCCACGGCCAGCAATAACAGGCACTGGGCTAGGCCAAACCTACGAGCCAGGAACTCAAATCCAGGCCTCCCACATGGGCGGCAGGAACTCAATTCCTTGAGCCATCACCACTGTCTTGCAGGGTCTGCATTAGCGGGAAGCTGGAGTCAGGAGCTAATGCAG
Organism: Oryctolagus cuniculus; assembly: GCF_964237555.1. Taxonomy (NCBI): domain Eukaryota; kingdom Metazoa; phylum Chordata; class Mammalia; order Lagomorpha; family Leporidae; genus Oryctolagus; species Oryctolagus cuniculus. Next base: position 50,478,535 of record NC_091448.1, read on the forward strand.
GACTCGAATCCAGGCACTGCAATGTGACACGTGCACATCTTAACCACCAGCCTAATCCTGCTCCAGGATCATACTTTTGAATGGTAGCATTGTTAAACAGTTGGCAAAAGAAACAGTTATCTCAGTAGCTTTTACATTTTTTTGCCCATGAACTTGAGTCCAATTTTTAAAAAATGCATCTTGAAACAATCTTATTTCACATTAGGATTCAGTACACAAAGGCATTTATAAAATAAGTTTTGAAGAAATGATACCTACTGTTGCTATACATGATACACCCTCATGGGGTTTTTTATGATTTTTCTTTTTCTATTTTTTTATTTATTTATTTGACAGATAGACAGTGAGAGAGAGAGAGAGAAAGGTCATCCTTCCGTTGGTTCACCCCCCCAAATGGCCACTACAGCCGGCGCTGCGCCAATCCAAAGCCAGGAGCCAGGGGCTTCCTCCTGGTCTCCCATGGGGTGCAGGGCCCAAGCACCTGGGCCATCCTCCACTGCACTCCTGCGCCACAGCAGAGAGCTGGACTGGAAGAGGAGCAACTGGGCCAGAATCCGGCACCCATATGGGATGCCGGCACCACAGGCAGAGGATTAACCAAGTGAGCCACGGTGCCGGCCCCTCTATGATATTTTTATAACATCACTGGAGCTTTTCCTGACCCGTAGATGAGACTGATAAACACACACAACCTCCTGTCCACACCACGCTTCTCACTGAGCGTCGCCTTCTCCGTGAAGAGCGGCTTCTGGATGGCAGACCCTAGTCTGGGAATTCCATGTGTGATCTCACGTGGTCCTTCATCCAGCTGATCAGGGAGGAGCTTCGGTTTCCATTGCATGGAGAGCAAAATTGAGGACGGTGACTGAGATCCACCTTTGTGTTTCTCTGTTACTCTAACTAGAATGCCGAGAGGAACTCACTTACAAAGGAAGGATCCTGGTTTTGGAGGTTTACGGTCCAAGATCAGAGCACCCCATTGGTCTGGTGTCCAGTGAGCACAGTGAATGGCAGAGCACACGTGACGTGCCAGGAGGTTCGTATGGTGAGACACAAGCAGAGAGAGCAGCCAGGTCTACCCTGGCCTTTATCCCCAACCCTCTCACAAGAGCGCTCTTCTAGGGCTCCCCTGAGGCCCACCTCCTAGACACCACAATTGTACCAAGTCTCCACCCTTAATTCACTGGCCGTAAGATTCATCCATTTACATGAGACCTGGGGGAGCAAGCCTTCAATATTGGCTTTTGAGGGACACTCAAACCATTATGCAACCACAACAGTTGTTGACCAAGCTCTGAGCAAAAGGACAACATGGAAACCCAGGCCATCAGGCTGTGAAACTTTCTCTCATCCTGAAACTGCCTCTGTGAGACCTGGTGAGCCCTGAGCAGGATTGTGAGCTGAGTAAATTAACGATGACTTTAAGGTCTATTCTCTTAAATCTAGGACAGCCTTAGTGATCCACTGGACCGATGGGATGAAGTAGAAGTGTCCTTCTGGGGCTACTGAGGCCAGGTCAGAAATTTTGTGTCATCTGCCCCTATCTTTCAGATCCTCTAAGTGTCTTGGGTCATCACGTAAGAAATACAACTACCCTGAGACTTCATTCTGAAGGCCCATGTGTAGGACAGCCCTGGGTAAGTCCTGCCTTCATCCCCATTCACTCCCAACAGGGAGCTAGACACATGCAAAGCCAGCTTGGCCGCAGCAGCCTAACCAACCTGGAGCAGAAGAATCACACAGCTGAGCCCTGCCCTAAATCTCAACCCACACAGTCATGAGATGTAATAAACTCGTTACTTGTCTTAAGCCACTACGTTTGGGCTATTTTGCTGTGTAGCAATAGCTGGCCTGAACATGAGTTTCAAGAGCTCCAGACCACCATGAGCTTCCAGCAGAAAGGTTCTTGGGAGCCTCTGCCTCTTCTTCTTGCAACTACAATGGGCTGGGTGATACCTCAACCCCACCATATCCATTCTGCTGAGACTATACTAAGACCATTCCCAACCATCTTCCTCCCACTTCTCTGTTGTCTGGGCTCCATGTGCAAGATGCACTCCCGTCCATGGGGCCTTTGGAGTCTTCCATACTCCTGTCGTATACTCCTCATCTCTCTGGCTGGCTGCTGACCTCCCGTGTGTACCTTTCACTGGAGGCAAAGCAGATAGAGGGGAGCCGTCCACTGACATCATAAATGTGCCAGGCATGGAAATGGGCACATATAACGGAAAAGCATTTCCTTGCATTTCTATGTGAATCTCAGGGCACCTTGGCTGACAGCAGGGAGAAGAATACAGCCTCAAAATCTAAAAGCTTTTCTTCTTGAAAGGGAGCTTCGTAGCACTCAGGCCCACCACCGCACCATGGAGGAAGAAAGAAGCCCCTGCATCCTCCCAGGAGGATGGACTGGAAGGGGTGGGGGTGGGCAGAGGCTAGCGGGGGAGGAGGCGAAGGAGCTGTTCGTTAATATTTACCAGAATTAATAAGATGTTGAGCAACAGCCTCTACATTAGAGCCTCAGTTAAAATTAGTAAGTAGTTCATCCTGTTCTAACAATATGGAATAATTAATTTCCACGCTCGTTTTCTCCCCATAAGCAGTAATTAAAGAGAAATATTATGTGGCTGCACCTGCATTTCATTTCCAGCTCACCGCAGTGAGTAAACCCGACCTCTTATTGATGAGGAGAGAAACACGTCGGAAACCCACAGGAATAGCATCCAAACCCCTGAGCCCTCCCTGGAGATGGCTAAGAAAGCTCAAATTATTAAACCAGGCGGAGCCCGTCCTGCAAGCGGGCACGGGGCCTGATTTTCCTCTGACTTTCAGCTTCTTGGTAGGTCGCAGGGCTGTGAGGGCGAGGAGAGACCCCTGTGACCTGGCCACCCTGAGGACAAGGCCACTTTCTGCTCCCTCTGACTGGGCCTGCACTCTCTGCCCCCGGGTGAGTGCGAATGAACGGAGTTCTAGTTCAGCTGTGCAAGTTCGTGCCCTTCCCACGGACTTCAGCCATCTCCAGCCAGCCTAAGGGCTTCAGCTACACCGCCAAGGGGCGGCCAGGGCTAATATTTGCACTGCACTTCACAGTTTAGTCTTTACAGCTCCCACGCTCATTATGCAAAGTTATTCTGTTCTCCAGCTAACTCCCGGCAGGACCCCTGCTGCAGCTGCCTCTGCCTGGAAGCCTTGACTTCTGCCTTTGCTCTCTGACACCGCCCTGCAGCCCGCAGATGCCTGGCTGGGGATCGCCCTCCCCGCCGCAAGCCAGGCCTTTCCGTTTCAGAGCCCACTCTTCGTGTACCCAGACCCAGCTTTCGGATGGAGCCGTCCTTGAACTCCATGGGGTTTGTTTGTTTTTGTTTTTTGTTTTTTGTTTTTGTTTTTTTGGTTTTTTTTTTTTTTTTTTTTTTTTACAGGCAGAGTGGACAGTGAGAGAGAGAGACAGAGAGAAAGGTCTTCCTTTGCCGTTGGTTCACCCTCCAATAGCCGCCATGGCTGGCGCGCTGCGGCCAGCGCACCGCACTGATCCGATGGCAGGAGCCAGATACTTATCCTGGTCTCCCATGGGGTGCAGGGCCCGAGCACTTGGGCCATCCTCCACTGCACTCCCTGGCCACAGCAGAGAGCTGGCCTGGAAGAGGGGCAACCGGGACAGAATCCGGCGCCCCGACCAGGACTAGAACCCGGTGTGCTGGCGCCGCAAGGCGGAGAATTAGCCTAGTGAGCCGTGGCACCGGCCTCCATGGGGTTTTATTCCTGAAAAAGGCGGGCGCTATGTGTCCACATAATGTGGGCGGCCTCCAGTTTGTCAGGCCGGAGGGAACAAAGCCGTAACTGGTGCAAGACTTGGAGTCCAACATGTCCTAGACACACACAGGAGCTTGCTCCAAAAGACACACCCTAGGCTGTGGGTAAATACACGTCCCACGGGCCCCATGGCAACTGCTCGGGCAGGACCTGCCACACTGACGGATCAGTGAGTGCAGTCTGCAGCCCCCAACAGACTGGGAGCCCTCTGAGGCCAGGAGACCACCTGCTTGCCCATGGTCAGGTGCCTTGTTCTGTGGCAGGGAAGACACTCTTCGCAATGATCTGGCAAAGTAACACCTGGGGAACGGAGCAGCTCCTTGGGTGATGTAGTAGTCAGCTTTTTGTCACTTGAACTAAAATACCTGAGATGAGCAATTCAGGAGAGAAGAAGGCTCCCTTCGGCTTCGAAGTCTGGAGGTTCCCAGTCCAACACCAGGCGGCCTCACTAGTCTGGCGCCTGGCGGGGTCCCACAGTGGTGGAGCAGGCTGTGAGGGAATGGTCACATGATGAGCCAGAAAGCAGAGGGAGAGGGGGGAGATGTGCACAGCTTGGATAGCCCACCCTCTGTGGGGACTGCCTCCCAGTGGTCAACCCCCAAAGACACAAAGGGCTCCCACCAGGCCCACTTCTCAGGTGCCATACTTAGATCGAGATACACCTTTAATCCATCAACCGTTATCATGGGACTTTGGAGTTTGGGGAAGGGCGTTGTGGCACAGTGGGGTAAGCTGCCACTTGGCATGCCTATAGCCCACACTGGAGCGCTGGTTCAAGTCCCAGCACTCTGCTTCTGATCCAGCTCCCTACTAGCCTGCCTAGGAAGCAGCAGACAACGGCTCAAGTACTTGAGTCCCTGCTACCCACGTGAGAAATCTGGATGGAATCCCTGGTCCCTGGCTTTGGCCTGGCTCAGCCCCAGTTATGGTGGCCATTTGGGGAGTGAACCAGCAGAAAGAAGATCTCTCTTCCTCTCTCTCCCTCCTTCCTTCTCCCTCTGTGTTACTCTGCCTTTCAAATAAATAGGTAAATCAATTTTTTATAGAAGACTCTGGAGTCTGTATGAGTTTGAGGAGCCAGATCCTGTCCATCTCTAACAAGAAGTAAGCTGGTATCAGGCAGGTGACAGCTGCCCAAGCACAGGACTGGGGGCCACTTTCCTAACGAGTTGGAGCCCTCCATTGCTAAGACCCTTGTGACTTGCACCATCGCTCCCTCTCTATTCCTGCCCAAGCCTCCTGCATGACTACAGAAAGTGGCAGAGAGGTACCGAGCCACTCGGAAGTCTCACTCAGCTCACCTGTCCCCCTTGGTCACCACCACTGTCTGGATGCTGGCTTCCCAGGATTTCCTTCTAGGCACAGAGGAGACAAGGTGGGTAAGCACCTGCGTGGGTGGTTTATCACTTACATGACTTGACTGGCCTTGGAGGGAGATGCAGCAGGTGTCCAGAGCCCTGGGCCGTCAGCGGACGCTCCCCACTCACGCCTGTTCTTTCTTCCAGTGACGTCACTCACTGCAGCACCCTAGCTCCCAGGCCCTGTGAGGCCTCAATGTCTAACCTCCAGTCTGGCAATCCCAGCTCTCTGCTGGCTTTATGAGTTTAACACCTGGATGTCCTTTAGTTACTCCCTGCTGTAGGCAGACTCATGACCCCTGTCTCAGTTCATTTTGTATTGTAACAAAATGCCTGCGGCTGGTGCCTCTTAAAGAGAAGCAACTTATTTCAGCTCACAGTTTGGAAGGCAGGGAAGTTGAAGGGCGTGATGCCAGCATCCATGGCAGGCCCACAGAGAGATCCACAATCCTGATCTTCAGAACCCGAAGGAGATGTGGGATGCTAACACGACGTCCTTAAAGTAGAGAGATTATATTGGATTCTCAGGGGGTGGGGGTGGGGGGAGCATGTCATCACAAGGTGTTTCCCCTGGGGAAGGCAGGAATCAGCAGAGACAATCAGAGGCGTGGTAGCCTGGGAAACACCTTTCCCGCCATTGATGCTTTGATTGAAGGAGCGAGGAAGCTTTGTTTCTGCCGAGGGCCATTGATATTTATAACGTCATCACGGACTATGCAAAACGATCCACTTGACAATGAGCATACTGTAGATTTATTGCATTTCGGGACCCACCTGCGGCAAGGCCAGGCCAAATGGGCCGGACATCCCCCAGCCCTGCTCCCGCAGCTGGACAACACAAGGAAACAGGTTCTCCTCCTGAGTCCGCAGTAGGAGGGCAGCTCTGCCCGAGCTCTGATCTCAGCCCGGGGGACCTTCTGACCTACAGAACCCTGAGAAACCTGTGTGGTCACTGTGACAGCGGCCATGAAAAATGAGCACAGCCCCCTGCTCAGCCCTTCCCACCGCACGCCACACGACGTGGCTGCTCCTGCTAAGTCAAAACTGATAACAAGTGCAACTCACCAAGAGCTTTTTCTTGTGTAGTTGTCCAGACCAGGGCATGGCCCCTAACTACCCCTCCTTTTATGTGAGACAAGCCATCGGTTACAGATGAGAAAGCCCTACTACTGTTAATTTTTTTAAGATTCATTTTATTTATTTGAGAGACAGAGTTACAGAGAGAGGGGCACAGACGAACACACACACACACACACACACAGTGCGTTCTTCCACCCACTGTTCACTCCCCAAATACTACTACTAATTCCAACACATCAGTTACAAAATCTGCCTCTCAAGAGCTAAGAGTTCAGCGGGAAGCACATTGGCAGGATCTGCAGTTCAGGTTCTGATCTCCACTGTCGGCTTTTTGCCACCAGACACAAAGTTAGGGTGGTTATCCCACCCCGAACTCACACCCAACCAACACACCAAGATTCAGGCAATGGATGTGAGCTCCGTTTGCATCCCAGGGTGCGCAGCATTCACAAGGATGACGGGCAGCACTCACTGAAATCTTTCCTCTCGCCAGCCTGCGCAGTCCTACAGACGTGGCTTCCTGGTCTTCCCAGCAGAGCTGAGGCCCACTGACTTCTGGAGCGAGTGCTTGGAAGTCACCCGGCCCCGGGAGAAGAGTCTATTCCCCTGGGCTACGGCCACTGTGGTCCTGGGAGCACATCGCCGCCACTTGAGGAGCTAGCACGCGATAAGGACAGAGGGCTGGACCAGCATCCCTGTCTTGTCCCTGCTGGCTGTGGGTGACATGGGCCCTCAGTGTTGGCTGTGCCTACCACTGAGCACATCCTGGGGCTGGGTCCCTTTCACTCAAGAACAGGCTGTATGTTGTCTTTTTTTTTTTTTTTGGACAGGCAGAGTGGACAGTGAGAGAGAGAGACAGAGAGAAAGGTCTTCCTTTGCCGTTGGTTCACCCTCCAATGGCCACCGCGGCCGGCACACTGCGCTGATCCGAAGGCAGGAGCCAGGTGCTTCTCCTGGTCTCCCATGGGGTGCAGGGCCCAAGCACTTGGGCCATCCTCCATTGCACTCCCGGGCCATAGCAGAGAGCTGGCCTGGAAGAAGGGCAACCGGGACAGAATCCGGCGCCCCGACCGGGACTAGAACCCGGTGTGCCGGCGCCGCAGGCGGAGGATTAGCCTAGTGAGCCGCGGCACCGGCTTTTTGTGTGTGTGTGTGTGTGTGTGTGTTGTCTTATCACATTCCAAGGAAGCAGGAAACAGGGCAAGTTCAGAGAGGGTACCCTGGGGTGGATGAATTCTGGGCTATATACCTGGGCGGGGTTAGACAGTTACCTTGGATAACCAGAAGCAGGCAAAACTATGAGCAAGGCCCCAGAGATTACTGGGGTCCACACCAAGGAAACAAATGCTATCAATTAGACAATTAGGCTATCGGGGTTTCGACAGTGACCAAGGAATGAAGGTGGAATGAAATCAAAGATCCACAGGAGGGCGCTATGCAGAAACCTGGGGAGACTGAGCCTATGTCAAACCTTTGTTCTGTGAGTGAGTTCCTCTCCCCCGAGGACACTGTCTGCGGTCTATCTGCTACCCTCGCCGGCAGGAGAGATGACCTAATGACCTATCAGAGCACCTGCACACAACTCATCAATGCACAGGATCAGTCAATGGCTCCAGTCCTGAATCTAACTGATTCTGGCTGGTTCACCCGCCTCTGACCACAGAACAGAAACACTTTGGATTTTTTGTCATGCATGGCTGGTAGGAACACTTTGGCAGTGTGTTAATAACGTCAAGAACACTCACACACTGTACACCAGTAATTATCCTTCTGGGAATCCCGCTAACAGCATCAGTGGAGATGTGGACAAAGCCCTTGTACAATGACGTTCATCACAACATAGGTTACGGCTGATGACAACTGAGACTTCTGGCTTCCATGCTAACATGCAAAGAGCTTGGAAGTTGCAACTCTGTCCTAACAACAAGTAAAAAGGTGGACAAAAATGGAAAAAAAAAAAAAAAACCTCATCTTAGAATTCTAAGGGAAGTGGGAATCATGGGCAAACACTGCCCGCTATGCTGGAGAGTCCACCCTGAGGACACAGAATCGCGTCTACCACAGCAGGAACATGTGAGACAAGACCTCCTGGGAACCTGGGCCAGGGGAGGGGCAGACGAACTGTAACTGACGAATTGCTGTAGACTCAAGTGCATAGGTCTGAGAGGTGAAAGACATCAGGGGTGGGTGGGGCAACCTTGGGGAGGCTTTCCTACACTATGGGAGTGTTACGTCCAGGAGTTCAACCCTGGTCCTAGACGTCCGTGTTGCACAGGACTCTCTCTAGCATCAGGAGGAAGGATCTAGCCGGGACCTGACCTGCTGGCGTGGTCACAGACAGGGAAGCACAGGAAATGCCAGTCTCCAGCACACGTTAGTCATTCTGTCTCCCTGAGGGTGGGGGGCGGGGACGAGGAGCAGTTGGGATACTGATAGCCCAGAGGCGCAGGCTCCCGGCCATACTGAGCCATCCCTGCCCCACACGGCCACTGTAACAGCTTGGAATGGTTCCCTTTTCCCAATAGATCCTGTCTAGCAATAAGAAATTACAAGACATAATAAAAAAGAAGAAAAAAGAAAGCCACAACTTGAAGAGATACAAGTACCAGAATCAGACATAGATATGCCAGGGTTGTTGAAATGGTCAGGGTAAAATTTTAACACAGCTGTGAGGTATACACAGTGAACTCTGGTCAGTAAAGGAGAGAACACCCTAGAAAAGACAGGCAATATTAGCAAAGAGAGAGAAACTCTGAGAAAGAACTGGAAAGAAATGCTAGACACAACAAACAAATGATACCAGAAAAGTTGGCCATCTACATGCAAAAAGAAAAATAATCTAAAAACAGACCTATATTTTTCATGAAAATTATCTCACCATGGGTCATAGCCCTAACTGTAAAACACAAAATTACAAAATTTCTTAGACTACAACATGGGAGAGAACCTATAGATCACCTTGGATTTAGTGATGATTTTTTTTAGGGATACCAAAGGTACAAATCATGAAAGGAAAAAAACAAAAGGTATAAGCTAGATTTCATCAGAATTTAAAATCTCCACTGTGTGGAAAAATGTCAAGAGAATAAAAAGGCAGGCCACAGACTGGGAGAAAATGCTTGCAAAGGGCAGCGTTGATGACTGTGTATTATCCAAAAGAAGGAAAACACTTAACACTCAATGAGACGGGGCTGGCGCCGTGGCTCACTTGGTTAATCCTCTGCCTGCGGAGGATTACGTGCTGGGTAGGAGGGGCATGACTGGCAGGGGTCAGGGTGGAAGGAGAGACGACCAGGCAGAGTGCACAGGACTCTCACGGCATCCCATATGGGCGCCGGTTCTAGTCCTGGTTGCTCCTCTTCCAGGCCAGCTCTCTGCTGTGGCCCGGGAAGGCAGTGGAGGATGGCCCAGGTCCTTGGGCCCTGCACCCGCATGGGAGACCAGGAGGAAGCACCTGGCTCCTGGCTTCGGATTGGCGCAGTGTGCCTGCAGATACTTCCCCAAAGGAGACGTGGCACAGAACCAGGTGAGAAGCACGCGGGGCAGGGGGTGGGGGGTGCCCAGCAGGGGGTAGATACGTTAACGTGATTCTTCCAGACAAGAGGCCATCCCTCAGTGCGAAAACAAAATGAGTCATCAAGTCTTGGGGAGACACGGAGGAGGCTAAATGTATTACAATCCTAAGTGCAGTGGAAGAAGCCAGTCTGGGAAAGGCCACACTCTGTATGACTCCAACTACATGCTGGTTAGGAGGGGCGTGACTGCAGGGGTCAGAGTGGAAGGAGGGACGACCAGGCCGAGAGCAGAGGGCTCTCGGGGCTGTGAAAAGACTCTGCACAGGGCTACAGTGTGATGCTAAATTCATCCAGACTCACAGTGTGCACGATACCAGGAGACAGTGCAGTGTAGACGGTGGACGCCAGGGATGGTTCCCTAATCGTTAACACGCATGATGCTCTAGCGGGGGATGTAGACGATGATGAGGGAGCGGGCACTATGCATGACTGGGGCTAGGGAGTACACGAGAAATCTCTGTACCCCTCTCTCAGCTTCTCTGTGAGCCTAAAACTGCTCTAAAATGTGAAGTCTGGGGGCCGGCACTGTGGCACAGTAGGTTAATCCTCCGCCTGCAGAGCATGCATCCCATAAGGGCGCCGGTTCTAGTCCCAGCTGCTTCTCTTCTGATCCAGCTCTCTGCTGTGGCCTGGGAAAGCAGTAGAAGATGGCCCAAGTCCTTGGGTCCCTGCACAGCATGGGAGACATGGAAGAAGCTCCTGGCTCCTGGCTTCGGATTGGTACAGCTCCAATTGTTGCGGCCATCTGGGGATGGAAGACCTTTCTCTCTGTCTCTCCCTCTCACTGTAACTCTACCTCTCAAATAAATAAATAAAATCTTAAACAAAAAAAGAGTAAAGTCTGTGGATAGAAGGAAAGGAAAGGAAGAAAGAGAGGTAAGGAGGGAGAGAGGGAGGTAGGGAAGGAAGGAAGATTGACAAATTATTTAAATGTTCAACAAAAGAAAAACGATTGTGTTTAGAAAATCCCTATGGCAAAATATTATACAGTCACTGAATGCTATTACAAAGACATTATCTTGGAGGCAAAATGGCTTTTACATAAAATCACATACAGGATAATTGAAAATATATAGATTTAAAAAAAAAAGAGAAGACCTAAAGTTGAGGAATTTGGATGTTTATTATTTTTTGTTTACTTTTCCACATTTTCTAAAATTCCTACAATACTCACATACTGCCTTTGGAAACAGAAGTGGGAAAATGCTGCCTTCTTTAGACTCTTCAAGAGCTGGTTTCCTGATAGCCAGCTCCCTCCATTATCAACCTGGTTAGGGTTTGTGCGCCAACTCCAGTGCACTTCCCATCAGCCCTTGCCCGGCCCTGCCCAGCAGGAAAATTGTCTGTTTGGCCCTGATTCCAAATTCCAATCAAAACACCACAGCTGCTGCTGGGAGGAGATTTTCCTCTGGGTTCTCTCCACAGCGGCTGCACAACCTTCCCCACACACCTTCGACCCTTGTCTGCCCTGCCAGTCTCTCGTTCATGGAAATACTAAACGCGTCTCAATGGATCCAGATTGCTGTGCATACAAATGACCCAAGACCGGGATGCTCTAGGCACTATCAGCTGAGCCCCCAAACTTTGAGTGTAGGCATTCACAAATCTCCACTACAGGGTATATATACATAAATCCATTTCTGTCTTGAAATTAGCTCAGTGTGCAAAGGCAGTCTATCCCAACCATGCATAAACAATAATTTATTATTACATCAACATTGCAAATTCCAGAAGCACATGGGGCTCAAGCATAATTTGATCTAGTAGTTCCTGGTGACTCAGGTCGCTGGCATGGGCTTTGCTGCCCTGTTTTTTGTTTTTTGTTTTTGACAGGCAGAGTGGACAGTGAGAGACAGAGAGAAAGGTCTTCCTTTGCCATTGGTTCACACTCCAATGGCCGCTGCAGCTGGCACACTGTGCTGATCCGAAGCCAGGAGCCAGGTGCTTCTCCTGGTCTCCCATGGGGTGCAGGGCCCAAGCACTTGGGCCATCCTCCACTGCACTCCCTGGCCACAGCAGAGAGCTGTCCTGAAGAGGGGCTACCGGGACAGAATCCGGCGCCCCAACCAGGACTAGAACCCGGAGTGCCGGTGCCTCAGGCAGAGGATTAGCCTAGTGAGCCGTAGTGCTAGTCTGCTGCCCTGTTCTTGGCTCAGTTTTATCAATCGGGGCTGTGGCAGGATGGCCTCCCATCCACACAGTCCCCATCCAGGAAGACAGAGGATGCATTATCCCAACATCCCCGGCTCTGGTTAGGCACTCGGTCACCAGTGAGTCTTTGAATGGTGACCAGAGAGATGGGATGCATGGATGGATCTGGACTGGTCAGGCGTCCCCACCACAGCTGGAGTTGTGCCAGCTTTCCTAGAACCATGTGAATCCCTAATCAGAAATCCTGGATGCTAGAAGAGGGTGTGTCCTGGGGAGGTGACCACACGTTCACCACAGGAGCCCTGTTCTGTAGCTTTCCTTTGAGGACAGCATCTAGAGCTGTTTCAGCAAGTGGACACTTACGGTGCTTTTTTCTTTCCTTTTCTTTTTTAAGATTTATTTATTCACTTGAAATTCAGAGTTACGCAGAGAAAGGAGAGGCAGAGAGAGAGAGAGAGAGAGAGGTCTTTCATCCCCTGGTTCACTCCCCAAATGGCCGCAACGACCTGAAGGCGATCCGAAGCCAGGAGCCAGGAGCTTCTTCCGGGTCTCCCACGCAGGTGCAGGGGCCCAAGCACTTGGGCCATCTTCCACTGCTTTCCCAGCCCATAGCAGAGAGCTGGATTGGAGTGGAGCAGCCGGGACATGAACCAGTGCTTTTTCCTGAAGATGTTTACCACGGGGCAGGTGTTTGGCAGAGAGGCTAAGCTGTTACCTGGGATATCTGCATCCCACATCTGAGTCTCTGCTCCTGACTCCAGCTTCCTGCTAATGCAAACCCTGGCAGGCGAGGTGAGGGCTCAAGCGGCTGGGTGACGTGGGAAACCAGGATTAGGTTCCTGGCTCCAGGCTTCAGGCTGGCCTAGGCCTAGCTGCTACAGACGTTTATGGATGGGAGTCCACTCTGCCTGCCTGTCCTGCTGTCTGTTTTGTCTGGTTTTCAAATTCACCATTAATTTCTAAGTCTAGGCAAATAAAATATTTTAATATGTACGATGGAATATTTTGTAAAAATATTTTATTTCATTGTTTTTGGCACTTGAAGGAAATAAATGAACTTTGATTCAAAATACTTCAATGGCCCAAGGAGACAGAAACTGTAGACCTAATTACACTTTTCTCTCTGGAAAGAAAAGCTGAATTTAATAAATCATCAATGGAAACCTGCCCACGAGCATAGACTCCTTCCTTGGGGTATTATCGCCTATTTCTCAAGTTTTCCTCCTGCCCAAGGCCTTTCCCCTTCCTACCCTGCTAAACAACCCCTCACAGCCCCTCCTCTGGGGAGCCTTCCCAACTCTCCGCCCACCTAGTAGAATCAGGGGCTCTCTCGTGGGGTCTCCCGCCACAGTGGGCTCACCGAAGGCTCCCTCTGTGGTCCTGTATGCCACCCAGTGGAACATCACGACTTCAGGGAAGAGGGGTGTGGGTGAAGAAGCGGGGGCGGGGGAGGTTAATGATGGTCAGGAGGAAATCCTGGGGCTAGGATGGTCACGGATTATTAAGCCCAAACTTTGAGCAAATCCTGCCTCAGCAGGTTCTTTCTGACGTGCAGCACGTCAGAGGACCGCGGGCAAAGGAGCTGTGCTCCACCTGTGAACTGACGTGGGAGGACGGACGCTAAGCAGGTGCATCCGGGCAAAGTGAGCGGAAGACACGCGACCCTGCCAGGAATCCCTGGGTGTGTGGAGATGGGCAGTGGGGTCTCCATTGCGTGTGGCAGAGTCCTGGCTGATCAACAGGGCCTTCACATCTCAGCGATCACGCAACACACTGGGCCACCGGGGAGGAGTCAGACACCTGGCAATGGGGTTGCTGTTGGGCAAACAAGGAAACTGAGTGTTTTTTATTACCCCATTTTTGGTGTCCAGAGATTTCCTGTCACTGATAGACATCAGCAAATGCTTTACCAGTAGACTGATTCATCTCAATTCAGAATACAGACATCTATCTATCTGTCTATCTACCTACCTACCTACCTTCTATCTCTCCCCTCTGTAATAAGAGTCCAGGCTGCCAGGACCTCGGCTGCCCTCCGCTGCCCCCCTGAGCCTGGCTCCTGCTCTGGCCATGTGAAAGCTACTCTGGTGACCCTCTGTTGTCACCTCTCAGCCCTCGACCTCAGCCTTTGACGTTGAGGTCCAGGGATGGCCCACATCCACCTGCAGATCCAATCCAGCTCCCTACCTACTTTTATAGACCCTGAAGAAGGTTTTTACATTTTCAAATGGGTGCAGAAAATAAAACGAGTGCTGCTCCATGATGTGAGAATTACATGAGATTCCAAATTCAGCATCCACCACACATCAGTAAGAACATCCTGCATCCCAGCCACACTCACGCACTGACGGAGGATCCACAGTGCACTCCTGAATCAATGGGGGGGGGGGGGCTGAGCACTTGCCACAGGTGTGCTCTGACTTGCAAAGCAAGAAGACTGGCTGACAAATTTTCTCTAACTCATGAATTCCCATTAAGTCGTGACCTTTCTCTCGGACCTCTCTAAAGACAACCTCACCATGTCCAAATGAACCAAAAAAAAAAAAAAAAAAAAACAACTTTCAAAGCCTGACATTGTGGCACAGTGAGTTAAGCCACCACCTGCACTGCTGGCATCCCATATGAACACCAGTTCATCTCCCGGCTGCTCCACTTCTGACCCAGCTCCCTGCTAATGCTCCTGGGAAGGCAGCAGGAGATGAACCAAGTGCTTGGACCAGTCCTGGACATTGCAGGCATCTGGGGAGTGAACCAGCCCATGGAAGATCTCTGGATCTCTCCCTTTAAATCTGCCTTTCAAATAAATAAAAATCATTCCGTTCCCAAATTCAACTTTGAGGAGTTGCTGCACCTGTTTGGAAATCGGGCCCCAGACCCAGAGGCTCTGCCCATTCTGGTTTGAAGCTGCCCCTCTCCCAACTCCTCCCTCAGGAAGCAGGCATCTGTCCTGGGGTCCCAGAAACAAGTGCTGGTGCCCTGTTAGCCAGCCTGGGCCAACTCTTACAGCCCCTGGACACCAAGCACCCTCCGGCCATCGAAGGAAGCCACCGGCTTTTGGAAAATGATTTGGAATCAGAAAGGTCTGGTAAAACTGTTGCCCTGGCCCCCACTTCTGGCTCAAGGATTTTGTAGAATAAGATCTTACAGAATAAGGCACAAAGCGCAAGTTGCTATTCAAGCCAGAAAGTTCCTTTTGTAGTTCAAATAGGAAAGAAAAAAACATCCTAAAAAGTGTGGTTGGAAGCTAATCAGCCCTGCTGTTTTCCTTAGCCCTGCTGTTTGGACTCTCAGGAAGAAGGTGCTGGTTTGAAAGGCGTCCTGGAGAGCCGCGCCCCCCCCCCCCCCCCCGGGGAGGGGTGACTTTGAAGCAGTTTTCAAAGCTGGTGGCCTCCTGCAGGGGCCTGGGGAGAAGCCCTCAGCCCTGAGCCGGCTTTGCTGCCTTGGTCTGGTTCCAGGATCACTTCCACAAGGAGCCGGGGGTGGTGTGGACAGGGCACTTCCTGCAAGCCACGCAAATGTGGCCTGAGCTCCTTCCTCCTGGAAGCAGCCTACCCCAAAGCAACGTGGAGGAGTCAGGACACAATAGTGTAGAGGAAATACCAGAGACAAAGGGAGAAAAGCGGACCCCTCCTCCCAACACAGACCTGTGCAGTGGCTGCCCACTGGTATCTTGTCTAGGGAGGGGAGATGGCCTAAGTTCTGCTTCTGTAAGCTCCAGTCATCCATCTGTCCTAATAGATCTGCCCCTGGTAGCTCTTTACCAACATACCGGACCCACCGACCATCGGAAGTGTGGTCCTAAGTCACGTAGGCTGCAATTTACACCCACCGATGCTGTAACGGCGAAGGTATGATGCTGACGAACCCATAAATACTGTAGGAAACTTGGGATTGTCACTCAGTTCTCAGGAAATGACTCCAGCTGAGGCCGCTGGTGGAATAAACTGCTCGATCCTCCACTGTCTCTGGTGCCTGTGTGGAGGGAGGGAGTTTTCCCAGCCCAGGTTTCGGCCGCAATGGAGCACTGAGGAGTCTCCTGCTGTGCCACGGAACACAGGCAGTCCTCAGCCACCCCCACCACGCGATGGTTGGAGTCGGGATTTCTTAGCATTTCCTGGATCCACTGTGACACCCACCAGCAGTAACCACGCTTTGATTCTGGAACTTTCCCCAGACAGTGCTGTGTGTTCTGTCAGGTCCTCTCTTGTGGGCAGCACCAGCAAGCCCAGTGCCCAGGCAGCCCCACGGTCGCAGGGGACGTGGCCCGGAGCGCCTGGACCGGGACGTCTGGTCGGTTAGGTGGATTCAGTGTGTCCTCCACTTGGGACTTCCGAACTGTGGTGGGTCCCCTGGGACATAACCCCTCTGAAACGGGAATGCGCGTTATGTGGTCAAGCAGGATCCAGACCATCCTGGCCCGAGCATCTGGCTTCCTGTGGGAACTCGGGCCTTCTGGAAACAGAAAAGTTTGTGGTTTCTTAGCACCTTTGCTTGAAACTCACGAAAACCATCTGCTGCACCTCCCCAGACACTAACACGGACCCCAGCACACACCGGCCACAGCTGCAGCCGCCAGACAGAACAGAAACACGCGTGGAGTCCTCGCCAGACGCCACGCAAGAGCTTCCCACATCAGCTCACTTAACTCCCACAAAAGCTCTGCAGGGCAGGTGTCAGTACCGCGTCCTCCCACTACGCAGACGAGGAACTAAGGCACAGGCAAGGGAGACAACCGCCTAAGAAGTGGCGAGGGCAGGATCATAACCCAGGCCTCACGGGCCTAGAGCCCAGAACACAAACCACGACACTACAGAGTCACTAGTTAACAGTCAAAACTAAGCAGATGGGGGCCGGTGCTGCGGCCCACTAGGCTAATCCTCCGCCTGTGTCGCCGGCACCCCGGGTTCCAGTCCCGGTCGGGGCACCAGATTCTGTCCCGGTTGCCCCTCTTCCAGGCCAGCTCTCTGCTGTGGCCAGGGAGTGCAGTGGAGGATGGCCCAAGTGCTTGGGCCCTGCACCCCATGGGAGACCAGGAGAAGCACCTGGCTCCTGGCTTTGGATCGGCACAGCACACCTGCCGTAGTGGCCATTTCGGGGGCTTGGGGGGTGAACCAAGGGAAGGAGGACCTTTCTCTCTGTCTCTCTCTCTCACTGTCTAACTCTGCCTGTCCAAAAAAAAAAAAAAAAAAAGTAAGCAGAGATGGGTGGGGTGTGGACTAACACCAAAGAGAGATCGCAGAGTGAGGACCCAGAATGGGGACACTCAGAGCAGCCCCAGTAGGGCACGGCTGCTCAGGAGCCCGCCCCCCCCCCCCCGAGGTTCAGTGTCTTCCTGCCTCAGTGGAGCCCATCAGAAAAGGAGGGAACTCCCTCGTCTGAGACTCCTTTGTAGACTAAAGAGTAATTCTCATTGGCTGTTGGGGGGCTGGGGAGGGGGCTGGGATTCTGCTCTGCTCAAAGCCCCAGCAGTGCCTGGAAGAGAACATTCCCCCAATTGCTGGAGGCCTGGCTGGGCCTTCAGCGGGCACAGCTCCCTTCCCCGGGCTCGAGGGCAGCCAGGGACTGCCTGCGTGCCGGTAGACGCTTTCTGAGTTCCTAACGTGGGCATCCGAAGCAGCACCGTGTGACTTGGCCACAAAGACGCAGCAGCCTCACCTAAGGGGAGGCGGGTTTTGCAGGAGGGAGCAACCCTGCTGGAATGCGCCACCACAGTCCACCGGAGCTGCACCAACTGAGTCGCAGAAGTGTGATTAGCCGTGAGCCCGTAGGGGAGAAAGGAGAGAGGGAAGAAGCGATTTTATCGATCATTTAGCTTCTTCTAGGCGCTGGGCCAAGAGTTTTATAATTGTGCATGGTGGTAACGGCACAGAAGTGGGGCCAGGGAGATGGCAGTCTGAGCCCCAGCACTCGCGTCTCGGACAGTGCGGCGCACTCCTCGGGCAGGTGGCTCCCGCACCGGGAGCATCCCTCTTGGGGGACAGGCCCCCTTCGCCCCATGTAGACTCTTAGAATTGAGGTCTCCTCTCTCTCTCTGCTGACCTTCAAAAAGCAAGTCACCTTCAGTCCCACAGACCTAAGATAATGAACTCTGCAAGAGGATCCCAGGCTCGCATGAGACAAGACCCCAGCCGAGCGGACACCTTCACCAAAGCCTCGTGGGACCCCGAGCAGAGGACTCCTGACCTCCGGAAGCTGTGCAATGGTAAACGTCTGTTTTCTTACGCTGCTCAGTGCGATTTATTACACAGCAACAGAAAACAAACGCAGGTGCAGGGTTCCAAGAGCCAGCTAACTCTCACCTTTCTCTGCCCGTGCCCGACAGAGCTTACTGGTGTCCAGCCAGGGTTGGCCCACCCTCAGCAATCCTCTCCCGCCCCTGGCCCTGCCCTGGTGCTTGCGACCCTCCGTCGCACTGTTGGCTGTTCTTCAGGATGCCTGCTCACGGGGACAGCCAGTGGAACTGGAGGAGGCCATGGCTCTGCTCTCCCGGTGGCCATCTCCCAGCTTCTTCCCTGGCAGCACCGCCTCCTCCTGTCTGCTTCCTCAGCCCAGGGGAAGGTCACTGCTTCCTCCACTGCCTTGCACTGTTTCCCTTTTCCCAGAAGCACCTCACCAATCGCCTATGTTAAATCCCCTCTGTTGGAAACACCTTCTGTGGCCTCTGGTTTCCCAGCTGCCCCGCCTCTCTTCCCGAGGCCGACTTAGTCTCAGCTCCTTGCAAACCAAAGACCTTCGACTGTCACGGTTGCAAGAGCCAGCAAGGGAACACGCAGGGAGCAGCAGAGACTGGAACCCAGGTCAGCTCTCCCTACCCCCCCCCCCAGGTCAGCTCTCCCTACCCCCATTCCCCCACCCTGGGAGCAGACAGCGAAAGGAAGAGATTTGTGGGATGCCCTGTGCATCCTCGCCCCTGGGACCAACCTCAGGTTAACCCTTTGCTGCCTGGAGGACTTTAACTTCCCTGTCCCTCAGCAAAACACTCAGAGATTAGGCTCCTGTCCAAACCCCTTTTACCTCTCAGCCTGCAATTTCCCTAGAACAAAGCGGCTGCTCTACCCTTTTCCAGGGGAAGATTAGTCTTCGCAGTTGGGTGGCAGGAGCCAAATGGGAGGTGAAGCGTTCTGCCTTCCCTCCACCATCTGTTACCATAACCCCGAGCCACCCTCAGGTGTGCGCTGTCCTCACGCGGCTTGCTCTACACAGGCCTGCCAAGGCCTTGATTGCTTTTCTCTCACTGCCAGTGCATGCCCTGGGTGCACCCCCTGTTCCCACCTCCTCCTCCTGCCTCTCTGGAGGAAGCTTCCAATGTGATATGCACCTGCTGGCTGAGCCCCAGGCCGGCAAAGACTGTGGCGACGACAGGCAGCCAGTCAGCACCAGGAGTGGCTTTTACACGGTCGGGACTCTGTTTCTCCGTGGGCTTCTGTCCACGCATTATTCTCAGTCAAGAACAGAGGTCCCATTGGGGTTCAGCTAAATTCGACAAGGCCATCCTTTTTTGCTGTACAAATTCAACCTACCTCTCTTTGGAACCTCACAACGACCTACATCAGGTCATGGAACGGTGTCCAGCATCCAAGTCAGACACCTCCCTTTGGATTTGCTCAGCAGAGAAGGGAGCTGGGGGAGGAGCCGCTCCTGACCACGGCACCTGCACCATCCCATCTGTGTCTTTCCTGATGAAGGTGAAACGGACATCGCCGTCCGTGGCAATCACCCCTTTTCAAATTATTTTACGCCACAAACATGACAAGAGCCAAGAGAGTCGGGAAATTCAATCCCTTCCCATGTCTGCACGGAAGATTAACCACCTCAAAGAAATTAGGAAAGTGTCTCCATAACAGTGACTTAAAGACATTGCTATGCAGTGTGTTAATGAAAAATCCATTGATGTTTGGCATTTATCAAGTGTCAAAAATTAAATTTAGCTGTCCTGTGATTTTAATTAGCGTTAACCCAGTGAAGGCAGCAGGTAGCTGCCCTGATGCCAGTAGACACCTTCATCTGCATTTCTTCTCAGAGGAAGGAGTGGGAGGTGCCCCAGAGCTGCAGGAGAAGCCGGTGTTTGAACCAGACTTTGAAGGAGTTTGACAACTGTTCAAGCGGAGAAGCTCATTCCTGGGAGAATGAACACACGCAAAGGGGAGAGGCTTGAAAGAACAGGATACCTTCCCAGAATAGCAAAGAGTCCATTGCACCTGAGAGCGATGAGGAGAGGAGAAGGGGGAGGCAGGCCGGGGCCCAGCGGCGAGGGTCTCAAAGCTGGAGCTGGAATCACCTTGCAGAAGTGCGGCATTGACAGATGCTTTGGGGCAAGATGGGACTTGGTTATGTTTCTGGATTTCAGAAGAAAAACTCCAGGGGCCACGGGCAGATACAGGGCAGAAGTTTAGGTGGAAGGGTAGGGTGCAGGAATACTTAAGGGCATCCTGCAGGTACAGCACTTTTACTCAAGCATCCTAAGGTCAGGAAGGCTGGAGCGAGCCCCCGAGCCATTTCTGCTGTCCGTGTTTAAAGTGCAATCAGACCACTCCATCTCTACGGTACAAAGCAAGACGAGGGCTTTGCCACAGGTGGACAATACATGCAGAAGCAAGCTCCAAGCTTTTGGGGTCTTTGGTAAAATCCGTAGGCAGAACAGTAGGGCCCTGAGCAGTAAAGCGTGACGCTAAAGGAGGAAAGGTGGTGGCACCAAGCACCCAGGCTTCAGGGAGCCTCCCAACCCCAGGTGGGATGAGAAGGGAGTGGGGGCAGGCAGCGGACAGCCTGCTCTTCCACCTGTGAGTGGCACCACTGCATCTTTGAAAAGAAGCAGCTTAGAGCCAGGCATTTTATGTCAACAACTTGTCCAAATGATAGGGCGGCTAACAGAGGAAGATTCTAGACTCATAAAGTGTGGTTGCTGCCGGGACATCCTGGGATACTTAAAGCATGGAGGGCTAAGGATGAGGGTGTCTCAGGCTCCCTCCACATGGCGGGGGCGTGGCACGGCCACCACCGGGACAACCGGATAGGCTGCCACTGGCAGGGGAGGGGCAATGGAACCCAAGGAGTATTTCTGCACCTGTTAGGTCAGGGAGCCATTTTCAAGCCTAAGCATCAGGGACTTCACGTCTCTAGGCTCTGGAGTTCAGGGCTAAACCTCCCTCCGCCGGCCTCCTTTTTTTTTTTTTTTTTTTTTTTTTTTTTTTTTTTTTTTTGACAGGCAGAGTGGACAGTGAGAGAGAGACAGAAAGAAAGGTCTTCCTTTTGCCATTGGTTCACCCTCCAATGGCCGCTGCAGCCGGCGCCCTGCGGCCGGTGCACCGCGCTGATCCGAAGCCAGGAGCCAGATGCTTCTCCTGGTCTCCCATGCAAGTGCTGGGCCCAAGCACTTGGGCCATCCTCCACTGCACTCCCGGGCCACAGCAGAGAGCTGGCCTGGAAGAGGGGCAACTGGGACAGAATCCGGCGCCCCAACAGGGACTAGAACCTGTGCAGGCGCTGCAGGCGGAGGATTAGCCTAGTGAGCCATAGTGCCGGCCTGACTATGAGTTTTGACATTGTCCCTCATCAAATGGGTTTCTTTAATCAATCCGGATTCATCCAGGCACCCAGATATTGGTTGCTGCACCCGAGTCTTTGGTGTCCTTGTTATCATTTTACTTCTGCTGCTGCCAAGGTGAGAGGAAATGAACACCACACGTTCCCTTTCTGACGCTGTCTGCCGTCACTTCACGTCTGATGTCTGACGTCAGGTTCCGTCAATTCCACCCTGTGGCCAGACCACTGGGGGGTAACATGGCGCCTGGATAAGCTGAAGGGGGGGTGGGGGTGGAAATAACCACCTTCCACAATAGTGTCCATGTTTGCAAGAATTACAAACTGAAACCGAAAAAGAAAAAAAAACACCCAAACACCACTCACGAGGCATATCCTTGAGAAAGATTTGCATTCGTGCATAGAGAAGCACACATAAAGAGTAATATTGTGCTGTAACTTGTAAAAGCAACACATGGCAACTCCTTACGTGTCCATCAATAAGGAAATAAACTGTCAGATGTTCATACCAGCCGATTCTAGGCAGCACTTTTAAAAAGTGATTTGGATGTGTATGTATTGACATATTCCTAGCTCAGAAAAATCAAGTTCTAAAATTCCAGTATGCTCCTATTTATGAAAAATTCAAAGGCTCTCCAGTATCTTTCAAATCCTATATTTATGTATGCAAACACGTGGAAAACGGTCTTCGCCTAACAAACAGGAGCTGCTGCATTCAGAGGACATGGAGCAAGAGGACCCTGACCTAGCCAACTGTCAGAATTTTTTACCATGAGAATGGATGAAAGTATTGTTTGTGGAATTCAAATATACATGAAAAATAAATTCATACCACTTTAACCAAAACGATTAGGGCCAGAAACCTACCCAATGCTGCCTAGATGTATCAAGGAAATGCCAGTGAGTGTCCCCCACACACACACAACTGATCTCATCTCCCTCGCCATCCTGCACCCTCTGGTTCGCTTGCCCGAGGGTGGGAGGAGGGGCAGACAGACAGATGGTACACTTTCCAGTCCACGGGATCTTGGTCTCTGGCAGGTGGATGGCCTCTTCCGAACAGCTCTCTCCCGCTCCAATACAGTCTCTGTCCCTCGGGTCCTTTCCAAACTCGGCCTCTGCTTCTCTCCGAGCACGAAGATGGAGCTGTCTGGGTTTTGGCGTCTGTTACCCAGTACCAGCCACACCTTCTCATCTCTGGGGGAGTGCCACTGGTGCTTCCCTGGAGTCCAGGGTTCCAGCCACGCACACTCTGGCCTTCCCCCGCACCACCTGTGTTGCTGTGTCCTCTGCACTTCGAGAACCTCTGGCACCCTGCACAGCATGCACAGGCTGTGGGCCCAGTGGGGCCACCCAGGCTCACCTGTCAGCTGTACACTCTCCATCCCTGTCCCCGGTGACCTGTGTCCAAGCCAGAGGCTGGGCTGCTCCTTTAGAACCAGGGCCTCACTCTGTGCCCATGGAAGTGGTCCACACCCTCCATCTTTTCAAGCTTGCTGACATCCCTGTGCATGCCAGCCTACAGGCACGGGCAGGGAGTGGGAAAAGGACCCTGACATTTGATCTCCTGGCTCCTCCTCTCTACCCTCCTCTAGGCTGGAAGGGAGGAGCATCAGCATTGTTTTCTCATTGGCAAAGACTTCTCTGCCTCAAATCCTCTTCTCCCTGGGGAGCACTGAGCCTGCATGGAAGAGGCACCCCTCTGTCCCACCAAAGCAGCTCTATGCATTGACCTACCTCTAAACACATAAACTCCAGGGAAATCCAAACTAGAAATTACGGGGGATGAAAACACAAGAGTTCATCATCATCACCACCATCATCATCATCACCATGAAACAGCAGCCCTAGTACACAAATTCTGGAAAGAATCATCCTGGAGAAGCCAAGACCTGCAAGTGCCCCACCTGTAGAAATCTTGTTGAGCAATGGGAAACTGAGCGAACAAAGACCCACAATTTGAACAGCAGTGAAGGGAAAGTGTTCCCAGGTCTTAGTGACAGTTCTTATCTTTGATCTCAACACCCCCAAAATCAGCATGCGACCTGACATGGTCTGACACAGCGGTGTGTAAGCAATCATTTCTAACAAGGCAAAGGAAGAATCCCACAGCCTTTTCCCCGTGCCTACCGTGAGGCTGCCACACACCTGCGTACACACGCCCACTCTGCCCTGGCCTTCAGATGGCCATCAGGGAATGCCCAGGTTCCCTTGGCCTGAATCAGGAGTCTCCACGAACAGCAAGCCAGCTCTGCTTCCCCAGCCCAGTCAGCAGGAAGGGCAGCCTCTCAGGAAAGGGAAGGAAGAGATGGTCCCTTGGCCAGTTCCTATGACCTCAGCCCCCAGGGTTGCCCATCATGTCAGCAGTCAGAAGTACCATTCTGCCAGCCATCAGTCCACCCTAGTCTTTCTTGTATGCTGGATCTCCAGCAAGTGGCTGGGGACACAGCCACCTTCTGCACTTTGCAAAAGCAATATAATCCCTTGTTTGAACCGGACAACGGCTGAATAGCAAGGGGACATTTTGAATGTCACCTCTGTACTCAGAAACCTTCAAATCAAGCCACAAAGAGACCAGGTCACGATCAACACTGAGAACCAAGGCCATTACCTTCCCAGACATCTTGTGTGTCTCCAGAGACATCCAGGATACCCATTCAGTACCATAGCAACAAACTGAGCTTGGTTTATGCCTGGGTATGATGAGAGGGTGACCTGGGACCCTGCCTATATACCTTTTAAGTGTAATTTTCCTATTGCAGCAGAGAGTCTTTTGTCTACAGTAATTAATCTCTTCTTGAAGTGACAGATGGCTGGAGCAGTTTCTGTTTCTTTCAGCAAAGCTACCCAAGGTACAAAAAGCCTTATGCACAGAAGGAAGGAATTATTCAAACGCAACAGTTGGGACCTAAACTCCTTAGCAGCCAAACAGGAATTGGGACAAGAGACTCCAGCCTTTGAAGAATCTTTTTTGGCTTCCAGAAAACATATCTCAAATCAAGTTTATTACTTTCAATGGCAAGTGACAGAAAACCCAGAATAAACTCTTAAAGACAAAAAAGAAAATTCATTGCCATGTAACTAAAGGGTCCAGCATGGGCTGATCCAGGGTGCACATCCTGTCATCAGGCTGTTTCTCTCTCTCTCTCCCCCTCCCTCCCTCTTTCCCTCTCTCCTTCTCACTTGGGCACTTCCCTCACAGCTGACACATGGCCACCAGAAGCCTCTGAGACCATATATTCCCAGGTACAAATCCCACAGCCAGGAGGACATAGAAGACATCTTTGTCTTGACATTGACCGCAAACTCATGACACGCATTCTAATTGGACAAGCTTCACTTAGAAGACAATGATGAGCCAATCACCATGCTCTAGAGGATGCATTTTACTAACTGGCTTAAGCCTGGGTTCTAAGCCCCAGCTGGCACATGGCTGAGACTGCGGGAGGGGAAATCCATGAACAAAACTGGAACTGTTGCCAGGAGACCAGGAAAGGGATGTGTGGGTGCTGAAGAGGAAAACAACCATTGTCCTCTATAATTACCAGCATTTAATGAGCTCCAGCTGTGTGCAAAAGGGTTTCCCATGCCTTATCTCACGAATCCTTACTTTATAGATAACACAGCTGAAGGTCCATGCAGCGAAAGGCCTTGCTGGCCAGCTCATGAGTGCCAAAGGCAGGATGTGACGCTGGGACCCCAAACCTGTGCTCTGAGCAGTCACGGGCACCAAGCAGGCTCCCTGAGCCAGGTCCCCTCCTCGTGACCAACTCCAGACACTGCAGTTCTACAACAGGAGAGCTTTGTTTGTGTAATGAGTTTAGTATGGGTTTTCTGTCACTCAGATGGGTCAGAACGCTAATGGATGTGGCAGTCACTGTTAGTAGGGCCGGTCTGTTTGCACCAAGTGAATTTTCACTGCATTCTTCAGACCTGAGTTTTTGTCAAGAGAAAATACCCACTGGGCCCTGGTACCTCAACGCCACCAGCTCTGGACACAGCAGCCCATTCAAACTCCTCTCCAGAAATCATCATTCTTCTCCAAGAGAATCACGTTCACCCCAATCCCAAAGCCTCCCCACTAATCACAGCCCAGACTTGCCTTTGCTACTCCTGTGCCGCAGCAGGAAGCTTCTTATCTTATCTGAACCAGATCGAGGCCCGCAGGGAGCCAGCAGGCAGCAGGAGGCAGAACGTCTTCCGCAAAGAACACCCAAAGCCAGACACCACCAAAGCAGCCATCTGTCTTCCGAGCTGAGCCGCCCGGGGTCCCCTCGGAGAGCCGGGGAAATCAATACAGGAGCCAAGATAACCTCCAGGTCAATGGTGAGAGTGAATGACAGCCGGCGGAGCTGCTTCCAGCGTTCGAAACTTAGGTTGTCAAAGCCAAGTAGAGAAACACGAGCCCCGAGTTCAGCAGTTTCATCGGCAGCGGACACTTGAGGAGGGGAGGGGCTCTTCGGGGGGGGGGGGCAAGGCTCTCCAGATGGCTCCTCCCCCAGCCAGGTGCAGAGGGTGACCCTCTGCTCCTGTGCTCTGTGCTCAGCTCTATCCCCTCCTTGAACTCATTTTCTGTTTGCACTGCCGCCCCTCCCCTCTCTGCCTCTAGCAGAGTCTCTACTTTGAGTTAATGAGTTTCACCAGGCTACAAATATGAACACTGCTGGTTCTCCCCCTCTCACCTACCTGGTCCATCCCCACAGCACAGGTTCTCAGCCTCGATCACACCTGAGATTCACCTGCGAGGTCTGTTTTGTTCTTAATACAAGTGCCTACCCCCACCCCACCCCCAACCCTGGGTGCATTGTTGAAAAATTTTTTTTTCAGCTGGGACCCATTGGAAATGCTTGAGTAAAATTAAAATGGAGATGAGCACTGAAGACGGCCTGAGCGGATTGCTAAGCCAGGACGCTGAGGCCGAGGGATCTCTGGAGTGAGAAGGTTTATTGAGTTGTTTCAGATGCTAAGAAAGGAGAGCAGGTCCCCGGACGAGTCCCCCGGCCCCCAGCAGCGGCTCGCGGCAGCAGTTGGAACATGTCCACTGCTAAGAAAGAAGCTCAGAGCACTCTTTTAAATAATGAAAATGTGGAGAAGGAATGCACGTGTTGCTTACCTAGAATATGCAAAGCCCAGAAAGCCAGGCTCTCCAGGCTCGGAGGGGGAGCCTCGCTGTTGCTGAGTGGGCGGGGCAACAGTCGGAAAGCGTATCAGTGAACGCGGCGCTGTGGCCCTGGTGACGGGCCGTGGGGCCATCTAAGCCCAGATTTCAACAGAAGCAGTCTTCTTGGAAGGTCTCAGCTGCCTAATTTCCCTTGTCTCGGTCCCTACCCTCCAAGCATCTTTGGCTCTTGTAATTAAATTCAGGACATTGAGAAATTTTCTTTTATCAAAACCACTTAAGTAACTTCCACCTGCTTAATCTGCAAACATAAGCAAAAGTGAACTTGGATCAGGTTCTGGAGAATGCTTATGTAAGACAACAAAACTTGGGGGCAGACGCTGTGGCACAGCAGGCGAGGCCTCCGCTTCAGACAACCTGCATCCCCCATCAGAGCCCCGGTTCAAGTCCCGGCTGCCCTGCTGTCAATCCAGCTCCCTGCTGAGCCTGGGAAGGTAGCAGATGATGAGGGACCCAGGCTTGGGGGTCCCTGTCACCCATGTGGGAGACCCTGTTGGAGTTCCAGGCTCTTGGCTTCAGCCCGGCTCAGCCTTGGCTGTTGCTGGCATTTGGGGAATGAACCAGCAGATGGAAGATCTCTCTCCTCTCCTCTCTCTTTCAACCCTCCCTCTTTCTCCACTCTGCCTTTGAAATAATTTTTTTAAAGATTTATTTATTTTATTTAAAAGTCAGAGTTACACAGAGAGAGAAGGAGAGGCAGAGAGAAAGAGAGAGAGAGAGAGAGAGAGAGAGAGAGGTTTTCCATCTCTGGTTCACTCCCCAGTTGACTGCAATGGCCAGAGCTGAGCCAATCCAAAGCCAGGAGCCAGGAGCTTCTTCCAGATCTCCTATGTGGGTGCACAGACCTAAGGACTCAGGCTGTCTTCTATTGCTTTTCCAGGCCATAGTAGAGAGCTGGATGGGAAGTGGAGCAGCCAGGACTCAAACCGGCACCCATATGGGATGCCAGCACTGCAGGCGGCGGCCTCACCTGCTATGCCACAGCTCCGGCCCCGAAATAAATTTTTTAAACCTTAAAAATTATAAACTCCGCCAGCGCTGCAGCTCACTAGGCTAATCCTCCGCCTGCGGCGCCGGCACTCCGGGTTCTAGTCCTGGTTGGGGCGCCAGTTCTGTCCCGGTTGCTCCTCTTCCAGTCCAGCTCTCTGCTGTGGCCCGGGAGTGCAGTGGAGGATGGCCCAAGTGCTTGGGCCCTGCACCTGCATGGGAGACCAGGAGGAGGCACCTGGCTCCTGGCTTCGTAGCGGCCATTTGGGGGGTGAACCAACGGAAGGAAGACCTTTCTCTCTCTCTCTCTCTCTCTCTCTCTCTCTCTCTCTCTCTCACTGTCTAACTGCCTGTCAAAAAAAAATTATAAACTCAACCAATAATAAGCTGCCACCTCAAGTATAATTATTTGACTCTGAATCAAAGTAAACCAAAATCAGCAGTGTACTTTGCTCCCGTGTTTTCCCCATAAATGCTCGTGCTGACACGTCGTCACGGGGGCACGGCCGCCCTCTTCAGTCCGTGTTCTCAGTTCAGGACTTGCTTCCTACTGAAATGAGCTTTAAAATGTTATTCGGCCTTGTTTTACATTTTAACAGAAGACATACAGTTCATATCCCAGCTCCGAACATTCATCTCCATGTGTGGAACAACCCATACCCTGGCTGTGAGGGAGGTGCCCTCACGTCCTCTCTCCCTTGCTCTTGCCAGTCATGACCTGCTAATCGGAATGCATGCTGGACACCACCTGTTAGAGACATTGCTCTGTGTCACTCTCCCTGCACTGCCTCTTTTCCGGTTCCGGGTTCAGAGTCTCATTCGCGCCAATTCCTTGCCCCGGGAAGTTTTTTGCAGGGCAAAATGCAGTGATGGGCTGAAGGCAAAAAAAAGTCTAGCTTTTCTAGCTAGACTTCTGAAAAAAAAAAAAATCCCTTTGATGAGATTATACCTGATATCCCTGGGAAGTCAAGGAAGGATGACTTTGGAGGATGAGAGGAGGTTAGCAACAGCGACAGATCTCCCTCGGTCGGGAAAGAGGAAAACCGGTTGGCCTCGTGGAGTAGCCTCGTGGAGCAGCTGAGAGCTGTGCCCCTTGGCTAGGATGGCCTGGGAAACACCGCCCCCCAGGACATCCCCGCGAGCAGGGGCACCTTGGTGAGACACCTAAGTCAATTTTAAATAAAACTGAGACACACAATATTTCTTTTACTCTTGTATTTGCAAAACAAGATCCACATCCATTATTTCTAATCCTCCGTTCACCTCCCTTCCTCCACTTCCTGCCCTGCTCTCGCCCATTTTTCAGACAGAAAGACAAAGCCCCAGTGGGTAAAGGACGTGGTATGGCCACTCGGAGAGCTTGTAGCCAAGTTATTCCCTCAAACCCAGCTTCCACATAGTCAGTGGGGTCTAACCTGGGGGCAGAGAGCCTGCGAAGGCAGTGAGCAGCCCAGTGCAGCTCGGCAGGGACCCCAGGCACTTCGCCCACCTCCTGTGCAGGCATGATGGGGTCAGAGGCTGCAACCCCCACCCATGGGGGAGGGCAGGGGGCACAAGACCCAGGCAAGCGCTGCCCCAGCTCCCCTAAGGTCTCTCCCCAGCAGAAACCTCCGATGCTCAAAGACCCCCACTGTCTTGGAAAAGCTAAAGGCTCGGGGGCAGGACAAGGGAGGCTGGCCCACCGGGGTCCTCACAGAGGCTGGAGAGCTAAGCCCCGTTCTCAGGTTTAATAAGATGCTGGAAACCGAGAATCAGCGACATCAAAACCTCCTACCACTCACAATTCTCTAGAAAATCTCTCCTTTACTGTAGTTCCTTCTGCCTTTTAGAAACTTCCCATCCGTAGTACTATAGGAACTTGAAAATCACAAAGCTAAATTCTTTTATTTACATTTTTAAAATTGTGGTGAAATACATTGAGCATAAAATGCATCATCTTGATCATTTAAAAAGTTTCACGTACTTGAGAGAGCGCCCCAGCAGAGATGTCCTACCCACTGGTTCACTCCCCAAATGCCTGCGACCTGCAGGCTGGGCCAGGCCGAAGCCAGGAGCCAGGAGCTCCATCCAGCTCTCCCAGGAATCTACCTGAGCCATCAACTGCTGTCTCCCAGGGTGCACGGTGACGGGAAGCTAAGACTCACAGCTGGACACTCAATATGGGATGCAGGCATCCCAAGTCATGTCCTAGCTGCTGTGGCAAACGCCTGGCTTTCAGCCATTTCCAGGTGTACAGCTTAGCGCCTAAGGACATTCACGTGCTGTTCAGCCATCACCATCACCCACAGAACTTTCTCATCTTGCACAGCTAAAATTCCGGTTCCGTTAAACTTGAACTCCCCATTCCTTCTTTCTTCCCCCAACCCTTGGCAACCACCATTCTCTTTCTGGCTCTATAAATCCGACTGCTCCATGTACCTCACATAAGTGGAATTACACTTTTGTCTTTTGTGTCTGGCATATTTCACTCAGCAGGATGTCCTCACGTTTCGTCTCTTGTTGCATGTATCAGAATCCCCTTCCTTTTATTGGCTGAATAATAGTCGCACATATGGATACATTATGCTTTGTTTATGCGTTCATTTGACAACACACACTTGAGTTGCCTGTGCCTTTTGGCTATTATGAATAATACTGCTATGAATATGGGCGCACGACTATCTCTTCAAGACCCTGCTACCAATTCTTTTGCACGTGTACTCAGAAGTGAAATTAGTAAATCCTATGGAATGACACTTCTAATTTTTTGAGGAACCACCATACAGCTTTCAGTAGTGAACAAAAGTGCATGTCTTCAGGAAGTGACTCCCTAATAAAGCTTCATGCTCTATCAAAACTGCCTTTCAGGGGCCGGCACTGTGGAGCAGTAGGTTAATCCTCTGCCTGCAGCACTGGCATCCCATGTGGGCGACGGTTCTAGTCCCGGCTGCTCCACTTCCAATCCAGCTCTCAGCTGTGGCCTGGGAAAGCAGTAGAAGATGGCCCAAGTCCTTGGGCCCCTACACCCGCGTGGAAGACCTGGAGGAAGCTCCTGGCTCCTGGCTTCGGATCGGTGCAGCTTTGACCATTGCGGCCATTTGGGGAGTGAACCAGCAGATGGAAGACCTTTTTCTCTATCTCTCCCTCTCACTGTCTGTAACTTTACCTCTCAAATAAATAAATAAAATCTTAAAAAAAAAAAAAAAAACTGCCTCTCACCTGTGGTTCTGAATCAGAGAGGGTTTGTTGTGTCCATTTCTAGAGGGTGACTACAAACCTCATTAAACACTGATGTAGACCACTTCATCAACCAGATCTCAGAGAGTTCAGGCCAGCAGCACCCATGGCCTTGGAAGTGGCCCTTTCTCTCCAGCCATAGTGGACAGCCTGGGTCTGCAGGCCACAGCCTCCTGTCTCAGCCGCTCTGGACCCTGGCTCATCAGTGTCTTGGTTTTCCAGTCACTGGGCATGGAGGCAGAGAGGGTGGGTTGCTGTGCCAGGCTGTGAATGGCAGCTCCCCGGAGATCATGCAGAGTTGGAGGGAGGGGCAATTGCCCCCAAAACGTAATGCACTGTTGGTGCCAGCGCAAGCTGGATATTGGCAAAGCCAGAACCAGACTGTCATTCCTCCCAGCTTGATTTACCGCGCACACACACAGAGGAATTTTTAGTAATATCAGGGCTTCAGAAACATGAAGCTACATGAAACAGTCACTTTCTGGATCACCAGAAGCGCAGCCCCTCCAAAATGCAGCAACCCAAAGCCGTGTCCAGTGCTGAGGTCGGGGCTCAGGGACGCGTCCCTTCTCCCACCAGCTCCATCTTCATCTCTCTGTCTCGCCACTCTCCTGCCTGTGGACCCAACAGTAAGTCTCACTACCACTCATGCTTCTGACACATATTAATGAAAAGAGACTTTTAAAAATTATTGTAACAGGCCAGCGCCGTGGCTCAATAGGCTAATCCTCCACCTTGCGGCGCCGGCACACCGGGTTCTAGTCCCGGTTGGGGCGCCGGATTCTGTCCCGGTTGCCCCTCTTCCAGGCCAGCTCTCTGCTATGGCCAGGGAGTGCAGTGGAGGATGGCCCAGGTGCTTGGGCCCTGCACCCCATGGGAGACCAGGAGAAGCACCTGGCTCCTGGCTCCTGCCATCGGATCAGCGCGGTGCGCCGGCTGCAGCGGCGGCCATTGGAGGGTGAACCAACGGCAAAGGAAGACCTTTCTCTCTGTCTCTCTCTCTCACTGTCCACTCTGCCTGTCAAAAATAAAAAAAAAAAAAAAAAGAAAAAAAGAATATTTAAAAAAAAAATTATTGTAACAGAAATCAGAGTGATATGAGACTACTTTAGAAAGCTTGCAGAAAATGGAATTAAAAGTTTTTTTTTTTTTTTTTGCCAGGCAGAGTGGACAGTGAGAGAGAGAGACAGAGAGAAAGGTCTTCCTTTGCCGTTGGTTCACCCCCCCAATGGCCCCCATGGCTGGAGCGCTGTGGCCAGCACACGGCGCTGATCCGATGGCAGGAGCCAGGTACTTATCCTGGTCTCCCATGGGGTGCAGGGCCCAAGCACTTGGGCCATCCTCCACTGCACTCCCTGGCCACAGCAGAGAGCTGGCCTGGAAGAGGGGCAACCGGGACAGAATCCGGCGCCCCGACCGGGACTAGAACCCGGTGTGCCGGCGCCGAAAGGTAGAGGATTAGCCTAGTGAGCCACGGCGCCGGCCTGGAATTAAAAGTTTAAAAATTTAAAATAATAAATGTTAACATTCAAAATATTTTAAAATATTTTGAAAAAATATACTTTCTATGAAATGTTTGAAGACCCCTAATATGCATGGATTTGAAAAGATACTTTGAACCAAAATGAACTTATCATCTAATTCATTCTCCACTAGGTTTTTGAAAGACCCTTGTCCAGGGCAGGGTCATAGCTTTTGTTTCGTCCTTTAATCCCACGGTGAAGTTCGTACTTAATAACTGTGTCTCCTACACCATCTCCTTGTACTCCCCCCACCGTAGCACCTCAGTTGATCAGCACTCGTCACCTGGTAAGTTACAAACACTGCATCCTTTGGTGTCTCCCTTGCCGATCCACCTGCACCACCTGTCAGCATTAATCCCTGGGCGGCAGCAGGAGACTTTCTGTTCCAATTCCCTTTGTGAGCAGAATCCCTGCCTCCCCAGCACATCAGCTTGGGAGACACTAAGACTCCCTCTAATGAGACAAGAAGCTGGGAAGTAAGCAGAGGACAGTCGTGGGCTCCAGTCTAGGGAAGTGGACTGTGGTCCTTCAGGGGCTGCATCCCTCAGCTCTTTGTCCCTCCAGTGCAATGCCCGAGAGAAGCTAACTTCGTAAAGAAAGTTTCCTCGGCTTACAGTTTTGGAGGTCCAGGGCCAAGACTGGGTGGCCCCACTGCTTTCATGTCTGCTGAGACAAGGCAGAGGATAACGGAGAAGAGTGAGCCAGGAACACAGAGAATGGCTGAGCCCAACCTGGTGTCTATAATCAACCCTCTCACAAGAATCGCCTCCCAGGGCCTTATGCCCAACCACCTAAGGACTTCCTATGAGCTCCGCCTCCTAAACATCCTATTGGATCAGATTCCACCCTCCTAGTGACATTAACTTATAACTTTGTTGGCTAAAGTCTTACAGGAGCTTGGGAGCCTGCTCATGTTCAAACTATGCGAGGTGCCAAGACCTATAAGAAGATCCACAAGGAAAGTGGGGGGCATATTGCAAAAGAGGGCCCTTGGTGGGTGCATCGCTTCTCCACCCTGCGTGGGCACTGGTCCAGAACACCTCTACCTCCTACAGACATTTTCTCACCAGCTGAGACTGTCTCTCCAGCTGGTTTTCCAACAGCATTCAAATGTGTCTAAGGCAGCTACTGGCTGAAAAGGGGGTGCAGCAGACAACCAGTGAGGCCCACCTGCGTGGGACCATTGCCTCCTTCTTTTGCTGTAATATGATTTTGCTTTTTACTATACAGGTTTTTTGTTTAATGAAGTAGGAATGCTAAATACTATTAAAGATACTCATTAAGTGCAGGCGAGGTGGCTGTGGCT
This sequence comes from Oryctolagus cuniculus, assembly GCF_964237555.1. Lineage (NCBI taxonomy): Eukaryota > Metazoa > Chordata > Mammalia > Lagomorpha > Leporidae > Oryctolagus > Oryctolagus cuniculus. The sequence goes on from NC_091448.1 coordinate 50,512,257, forward strand.
GAAGCATGGCAGGTGGGGAAGAACAAACCCAAACAGCCAACAGCTGTGTGCTCCAGGGAGCACACCTCACAGCCACTTCCACGGTGAAAGGAACCCAGGAGAGAATCAGGCTGCCACTGTCCCCGCAGAATACGGTAGAGTGCCCAGACACGGCCCTGCCTTCACTTATCCCATCTGCTAAATGGGAATAATAATAGAATCTACTAAGGATTAAATGAGTTCATGTAAAGCACAGAGAACAGTGGCTGGCCTGAGCAGCTTGTGCAGGCGTTGCACACCGCTGTTACTATCAGTGCTGCGAGACAGTTTTCTGAGGCTCTCCACGTTCCTGCAGGGGTTCTGAGCTTTTGTACCATATTCACTTTTCAAGGATATTTGTATAGCGAAGAACCTCACCCACCCCCCCCAGGGGAGAGGGCAGATGTGACTGCTGTCTGGGATAACAGAGAGAATGCTTCCCCTCTGGGGCATAGACAGAAGCAGGTTTTGGGTGTAGTCTGTTATCAAACCCTGGTGATTCTCAAGAATGAGCTTTGACACGTACCCACTGCCTGGCAGCATCCACGTGGGCCGTTCGGCATCAGCCCCTGGAGTCTGGACTTACGGAGTCACAGCAAACACTCGTGTTGCTTGCCGGGCCTGCCATGAGTAAGAGTCATATATCTTCTGCTAGCGTCCATAAAACTAGAGCAACATAAATAGTTTCCTAGGTAAGGTCCCAGACCTCTGGGGGTTCTAAACAACCAGAAGCATAAAGTTGGGTGCTATCGCTAGCAACCCAGACTCGGCAGTGGTGGCTTCCAACCCACTAGCCCGTGTTGTTGAAACCAGTCACGGCCCCTGGCCTGGCCTGAACAGGCACCTGATCCAGGACCTAGCTGAGCAGCTCTCTTCCCATATACTCATCCACACAATGCAAAGAAAAATATTCAACCTGGCTCCGGGCTGAATGAGCTGAAGATCCCTGCCCAGCTCAGGGTGCAGAGTTACCGAAGTTCTCGGATTAGACACTCACTGCCCACCAAGCAGCAAGGCGAATGATGCTTCTCAAAGGAGCTTTAATTTTATGCTACAGCTGCCTGTGAAATGGGAAGGTTATCCAAGTGGGTCCAGCACAACTGCAGGGCTCTTGGTGGAAATGTGGAGGCGGGGGCACAGAGAACAGCAGAGTGACATGACAAGAAAGACCCTGCTGATCACTGCTGGCTCTGAAGACAGCAAAGTCCAAGCGCCAAGAATGAGGGAAGTTTCTAGAAGCTGGAAAAAGGCAAGGAAACAGATTTTCCCTGGAGTCTTCGGAAGAGAGCATAGCTCTGCCGATCCTTTGATCTGGGCCCCAAGAATCCAATGACCTCTGGCCTGTAGGGGCCGTAGATAATAAATAGGAGAGTACTTTAAAAATGTGGAAAAATGAAATTTAAAGGTAAGTTTATTTTTGCACAAAATACATTTGAATCCATGCCCATGCACACATTTCCATGAACTTTTGGTATAGTGTCAACATGTGCTTTGGCTGGGGGGGAAGGGGGGTGGCACAGAAACTGCTCTAACTTAAGCCATGAAGTAGGCCCCTAGACGGGTGTTAAGGGCTGATAGACAAGGGCAGTGTCGAATCCGTGGGTCTCCCCAGGGGCAGCAGCTGCTTCCGTTCCTTGTCTGTCCAGCTTCCTTCACGGGGCTGCTGCGCGGATCCAACGAGAGCCCGGCGTGCAGCAGGATTGTCAAGGTGCTGGCAAAACCCTGAATACAGGGCTCTCGTGCCATCATTCAGCCCTCTCACCGGGAGTGGGCATGGGAGCCGCCTTGTGGGTGGATCATGGGAACTGCTGGCAGTAGCCCCCGGGTACCTCTCCTTTCCAAGCACCCCCAGCAGACTCAGATGGCTCCTTCCTTCTGCCAGGATCCTCCCCACCCCCTAGCCCCAGCCCTGCACCACCACACAGCACACTTCCCTAGCGCCCTGGACACGCCAGCCCAGCAAGATACGTCGCCAGGGTGTACTAAGGCTCTTGGCAAGGTTGGCCTCCAGCGCAGCCATCAGTAAATTCAAAGGACGTCACCAAGGGAAACTGAAGCAGGGATGCACATGCACTCCCTAGAAGCTGTTGTGGGCATCTGCAGAGTGAACCAGCAGATGGGAGCTCGTTCTGACTCTGTCTCTCTGCCTGTCCAAGAAGTAAATAAAACCTAGCGAGAATAAATTTCAAAAAGTCAGTTCTGCACTGAGCTCTACACGAATCACCTCATTTAAAGCTACACCAAGTCCTTGAGACGTCAGGCACCTGTCAAAGGTGAGAACCAGTTTCAGAGAGCAGTGACTTGCCTCAGAGCACACAGCCAGCAGACACTGGGGCTGGGATTTGAACCCTCGCCACGGTAGGCGGTGGTGCAGGCAGCCTCCCGCGTCAGAGCACAATTTCTTGGCAGGGCTACTTCAGCCAACTCTCCTGGGTCAGAGGGCTCCCAGCCCAGGCGCCACCCCCGCAGAACAGGTGCCTATTGTTGATTAGCAAGAACTTGGCACAGGTGCCTGAAGGGGCTTGACAGCAAGTAAGGAACCAAACTCCTGGCAGGACCAGCCTCCCAGGAGGCTGAAGTCTCCTTGCCCGCCCTCTCTTTGGCTTCCTAGCAGGTTGCCTCTTCCTTATGCTTGCCGGTTCTGTCCACTGGTACACACAGCAGGTGGGAACTCCATCTCTGTCTTCTGGCTCTCACCGCCTTTGCCCAGGGCAATCCTGGCACGGTCAAGGTCAACTTCCCTGGTGGATGAATCCTTAGGTGTAAATCAGCCCCGGCTTTAGGCTGAGCCGTGACCTCAGCCCCAAGAAAGGCAATGCGGCCTCCCCAGTAGGGCATCCATCAGGGAGGAGGGGTCTCCTACGATTAAATGGCTCTCGCTGTGCCACCACTAGGCTGGCCAGTTGGACAGTGGAAGAAGCAACTTGGAGGCACAAGAGGAGCTTGCCAGCAGGTCACCTCCCACCAGCGGAGCCACGCCCTCCCTGCTCATTTCTCTCGTCCTCACACACTCACCCTTGGAGTACCAGCGCACTGTGAGCCATGAAGCAGCCCCGGACAGCACTTGGTTGCTCCCGTGTTCACACTCCCAAGCACACAGCAAAAGGCCGAGGCAGTGACCTCTGGCTGCCTCAACCTGCTCGGGTCTGTGTCACCACCTGGTGGAACCCGGAGATTCGATTCGGCATCACAGCGAGAAGATAAAAGGGGCTGTGTGCACTCCCACTTTGGTGAGATTTACATAGCACAAAAGTCATCATTTCATAGAATGCACATACGACCCAATGGCAGCAAATGCCTACATTTGCCCCTCTATTGAGTTCCCCAAAGGAAACTCCAATCCCAGACAGGTTTCACTCACCATTCCCCCCTCCCCAGCCTCTGGCAGGCACCATGGATCCACTTTCTGTCTCTATGGAGTACCCACTCTGGATACTGAATACATACGTGTGGCAAATACATGTCAATAGATAGGTACACGCTGGTTCTCATGTAACGTCTGAGGACCCCTGACATCTATTAACATAAGGTCACGCTGTGTGCCCTTTTGTGTTTGGCTGCTTTTCACTTTCACATCATGCTTTCAAGGTTCAGCACATCGTGACGAACCCTGCACACGCAGCTTCCTAGCAGCACTATTCACAACATTAAGGGAAAACCCAAATGTCTGCAGGAACGGACAGAAATACAAAATGCGCTCCCTCTGTGCTCTGTCCTCAGAAGGGAATGTTATGCAGCCGTCGTAAGAAGTGGTGTTTCATAGACACAGGGCAGAATGGTGATGTCCGGGGCACGGAGGAGAGCAGGGAGGGGAATCAGCATCTAATGGGTACAGAGCTTCAGCTGGGGTGGATGAACAGGTTACACAGAGGTGGACGTGGGGACAGTGGCACAATAACCGGAGTCTGATGCACAGAGCTTCACATTAGAGGACACTTTAAAGGGTTAAGTTTGTTAGGTGGATTTTACAATTTTAAAAAAGCAGTGGGGCAGGTGTTTGGCACAGCAATTAGAATGCTGCTTTCGACATCCTCATCCCGTTAACACAGTGCCTTGGATCAACTCCCTCCTCCACTTCCCATCCAGCTTCCTGCTGATGCACCTGGGAGGCAGCAAAGAATGGATTCCTGCCACCCATGTGGAAGGCGCAGATGGAGTTCTTGGCTCCTGGCTTCAGCCTGGTTCGGCCCTGGCTGTTGTGGGCACGTGGGGAGTGAACCAGCAGATGGGAACTCTTTCTTTCTCTCTCTCTCTGCCTTTCAAACAAATGAACAACAATATGTAAGTAATAATGCATTTATATACTCTACAACGTGGGTTCAAAAACACTGTTGTAAGGTCAAAACATGCAGCATACGACCCTGCAAACATCACGGCTGGCTTTTACCCTGCTTTTGTCTCATGTTTTGTTGTTGAGTGCAGTGAATTCATGAAACAACTTCCTTCAAAGCAACTTCAGGGAAAACTTGGTAAAAGAACTTATATGATTTATTTAATAAATTGTATCTAAACCAACTTCGGCTTCTACTCATCCTCACAGGCATCACCACCATCATCATCATCATCACCACCATCATAGTCATTGTTTTCTCTCCTCATTGGAGGACTTGCACAAATGTCAGTTTTGCAGGATATAAGAAAATTCACTGGCTGGTGCCGCGGCTCAATAGGCTAATCCTCCGCCTGTGGTGCCGGCACACCAGGTTCTAGTCCCGGTCAGGGTGCCGGATTCTGTCCCGGTTGCCCCTCTTCCAGGCCAGCTCTCTGCTGTGGCCCGGGAGTGCAGTGGAGGATGGCCCAGGTCCTTGGGCCCTGCACCCGCATGGGAGACCAGGAGGAAGCACCTGGCTCCTGGCTTCAGATTGGCGGGGTGCGCCCGCCGCGGTGACCATTGGAGGGTGAACCAACGGAATAGGAAGACCTTTCTCTCTGTCTCTCTCTCTCTCACTGTCCACTCTGCCTGTCAAAAAAAAAGAAAAGAAAATTCACAATATGGATGGTGGTTACAGTTGCACATCACTGTGAGTGGATGGAAGAACTGGACACCTAAAATAGTTAGAATGGTACACTTCGGTTTTTTTCCAAAGATTGATTTATTTGAAAGGCAGAGAGATGGGGGGCAGGGAGAGAGGGAGAGGGCTTACTCTCCAAACACCTGCGACAGCCAGGGATGGGCCAGGCTGAATCGGAAGCTCAGAGCTCCATCCAGGTGTCCCGTGTGGGTGGACGTAGTCCAAGGACTCGGCTGTCATCTGCTTGCCAGGTGCATTAGCAGGAAGCTGCATGGGAAGCAGAGCAGCTGGGATCCAAGCTGGTTCCAGTGTGGATGCAGGAGTCCCAGGCAGTGGCTTAACCCATTTTATCTTTTGTGCTCAGCAGTCCACCCTTATCTGTGAAGGATACATTCCAGGACTCCCAGCAGATGCCTAAAAAAGCAGATAGTACCAAACCTTACATACACTATTATATATTATATATAAGTTTAATTTATAAATTAGGCACAGTAAGAGATTAACAGGAACTAATAATGAAACACAATAATGATAACAATGTAATGTAATAAAAGTTTCATGATTGGGGCCACCATCTGCAGTGTTGGCACCCCATATGGACGCCGGTTCAAGTCCCAGCTGCCCCACTTCCGATACAACTTCCTGCTAATATGTCTGAGAAGAGCAGTGGAAGATGGCCCAAGGGTTTGGGCACCCACACCTTTGGTCTTGCCCAGCCTGGCTGCTGCAGCCATTTGGGGAGTGAACCAGTAAATGGAAGATCTCTCTCTCTCTCTCTCTCCCTCCCTCCTTCTCCCTCTCTCTATGTCTACCTTTCAAATAAAATGAATGCACCTTTAAGTACATAATTAAATAAAAGATCTGTGGATGCTGTGTGCCCCGGAGGAGTGAAGACAGAGAACATTTTCAGTCTGCCGTTGGCCCTGGGGAGCTGAAGCTGCAGGCAGTGAAGTCGCAGAGGACTCACTGTGGTGCTCAGCTTCCTCTGAAGCTGAAAAAAAAAAAAAAAAAAAAAACCCATGAGTCAATGTCACGGCCCCACAGTTGTCTAGCGGCAGGGGTGGACCCCTGACACAGAGATGGCAGCAGTCTGCGGAGAGGAGCCCAGGGACTGCGCTGCGCTCCCCGCTCTGCATGATCCCGAGCGAGTTCTTTTCATCCACTGGTTCCTTCAGGCTCTGCAAACACACACACAAAACCCTTCCCGCTCCCAGATTCCGAGGGTGTCTGTGGTCTGCGAACATCGCCACAATGCCACAGGCAGCGTCCGGTGCGGCAGGAGGGCACGCCTGGGCTCCTGGCCCCGCATCAGAGAGAAGGAGCTCCCGGTGCAGGCGGAGGCGCCAGGTGCCCGCAGGCGCCCCAGGCACTGCTCGCCAGCAGACAATAATGCTTCATGATTCTGAACTCAGCGGAGGCTGAGCCGGGTCAAAGCGGCCCCTTCAGCCCTTTGTTTGAATCTCTGTCCAAGAATCTCTCAACCCGCGCGGGAAGATAATGAGTTCTGAGCCACACCAGAGCTGGGCTCTCCGAGGGTTTGACACAAGCTGCTTTTCTGATGAGAAACCCATGCATATTCATCACAAAAAACGGACAAAGAACAGAGAACCACGGGCGCTCTTTCAGCTGATATTGACTGAGCTCTCTGGTGCGCGGGACACTGTCCCTACCCTGGAGGAATCTGCGTTGAGCGGTGGGGCCGGCCCAAGAGTGTGCAGGGAGGGAAAGAACACAGTCGAGGGGACGAAGGGACGAAGGCGGAGAGCAACTTCAGAAAGGGGGGGGGGGGGGCGCTGAGCCTGCCAGTTCACACCAAGTCCCACTGCGCAGTTCCTGGGTTCCACCTCTGCTCTGGCTCATGGCGCCAACTTCCTGCTGCTGCGCGCCCTGGGAGGCAGCAGGTGATGGCTCAAGGACTTGGGTCCCTGACACTCACGTGGGAGACCTGAACTGAGCTCCTGGCTCCCAGTGTTGGCCTGGGGCAAACTGTTGCAGGCATTTAAGGAGTGAACTGGCAGATGAGAGCTTGCGCGCCCTCTCTCTCAGAAAAAAAAAAAAAAAAAAAAAGAAAGAAAGAAAAGAAAAATTAAGTTTGCATTTTTTAAATGTGATTTTTGGTGCATAAAAACTTTTTGAAACCCATGCATAGTTTTTTTTCACACAACACTCATTTTCCTGCATTTTGGAAGCATTTTTGCACCACAATAAATTCCTACTTTTAATTCCATTTTCCACAGATGGTTGAAGCCCGCTGATAGGTATCATGCAATGATGGAAACAGAGTAATCAGCATCCTCACCACGTCAAACATGCATCATTATTCTCGTGAGAACATTCTAAGTGTTCTCTTCTGCTATTTTGAAATACACAAGCCATTCCTGTTAACTAAGAGTGACTAACGAAAATTCGGCACACACTCTCCATGCAACACCGTTCAGCCATAAAGAAGGATGAGATCCTATCACTGGTGACAACACGGATGGACCCGGAGCCCACCATGTTAAAGAAAATAAGCCAGGAACAGCAAGACAAACAGGGCACAGCCTCACTCATCAGCGGCTTCTATAAAAGCGGTTCTCAAGGAGGTGAGAGCAGGGAAGATGGTTTCCTGAGCATCAGGAGAGCAGGGGTTGGAGTGGGGGCAGGAGGCGAGGCCCGGCCATGAGTGCAAGCCCGCGGTTCTGGGGGAGGAAGGAGTGCGGATGCCCTGCTCCACAGCAGGAGGTCTTTGTGCGGCTGGAGCCAAAGGCCAGGTGACAGGAAGCAGGCAGAGGAAGAACCAGGACGGGAAGTGGCCTGCAGCAGCAGTGTCCCCTCACAGCTGGTGGCAGAGGTCTCCGCAAACAGCAGAGGTTCTGTGCCGGGTGAGGGCAACGTGGCAGGAGCAGGAAAGAGCCCTTCTCATCGCTAGGGCTCCAGAGAAGACCAAGGCTTGGGCACGCTCTGGACGCAGAGACCGCAGCCCCCGGGGGGTGTGCGGTGGGGCACAGCCTCGCCTGGGAGGAGCTGAGCAATTGGAGCCTGGACTCTGGGTCGCTGCTCACCGCGTGGGGACCACGTCCCCTCTGCACAGCGGGAGCCTCGAGAACAGGGGTGTGGCCTCGCTCCTGAGGAGTGAGCAACTCCGGGGCCATCCTAGGGGAACGTGAGGGACCCCAAGGGGCACAGATCGCGGACCACAGCCTCTGTGAGGTTGGGCAACCAGCCCAAAGCCTTCACCGTGAGTCTAGGGCTTGCCTCTCATTTTAGTTTTATCCAACACCCGTGCACTGGGCTTCCTGCCCGACAGGGGTTTAGGGGAAAAAGGAAGAGAGGGAGGGGGAAGGGAAGCGGTGAGAGTCTTGGCCCCTGTTCTCAAGGATCTCAGACTGCGGGAGGGACAGATGTGCAAACAGATAATCACAGGGCATGCTGAGGGACAGACAGTCGAGACAACAGAATCACAATGGCAGAGGGAAGTCAAGGAGTATTTCAGAGAGGCGGTGTCACACGGCCAGTTTTGAGCGATGAAGAGGAGTTCTCCAGGGAGACCCTTGAGATGTCGTTTCTGGGGGGTGGGGGGAGGCAACTCTGGAAAATCCAAAGGCAGTGAAACAGCAAGGGTTGGCGGGTAAGTTCTTCATGCAACAGGCGACTGCCAGAGAACACACCTGCCCAGAGCAGCAGGGCTGCAGCTGAAAGGCCTTGACTGCCAGGCCCAGGAGCTAGGACTTGATGCTGTAGGTGAGCAGCAGCAGCCAACCAGAGAGCCCGATGCAGGTAGGACATGGGGTCTGATGGGAAGGACAAAGATGCTCCAGCGACAGTGTGGGTTTGTCTAGGAGAGGGGTCCTGGCCCCATGGGGAGCACCTTTGCTAGTGAGGGTGGGGGATCCAGAGAGGTTTGGGGCAAAGGGACTTAGCTTAGTGACCAACTATGGGGGTTAGTTGGGAGGGGGATGGAAAATCCATGTTTCTGCCTGAGGTGCCAGCGGAGCTGTCTGGTCTGGAAGCAGGGAGCAGATGAGAGCTGACTGGGCACATGCTGACTTGAAGGGCTGGGGCACAAGCTGGGGAGGGCTGGAAGGGAAATGCATGGGTGTCAGGGGCTCAGTCTGCTGCTCAGGCTCCTGAACAGCTAGGGCGGACCCCCGGGGTTGGCTGGAAAGCCAATCAGATGTGCTGAGAAGACAAAGACCCCTCCCGCTCCTGCCCCAGCGGGATGGCCACAGGGAGCATCCCCACCTGTGGCCCTGTTTGGTGGTCCGAGACTCCACAGCCCTCTCTCTGCCACCAGAAAGTCTCCCGTCGCCCCCTGTGGGTTCACACCCACTTGCTCGTGCCCTTTGAAGACAGAACATTCATGACCCATGAGTCAGGGCTCCCGGAGACTGCCTGAGGACCCACGCCTTCCTGCTTCCCCAGCCTGCACCCTCTTCTTCCCTCCCCCAGGCGCTGACGAAGGCTGCGTCACAGGGGCTGAGCTGGCCACAGCTAACCAGCGTTTGCAGCTTCCTGTCTGCAACCACACGCTGAGCTTCTGAGCAGCCCTGCCCAAGGCCAATTGCATGAGAAACCAGAGCTCCTAGAAGACCAACTTGTCTCCTCCACTCCAGGGACCCACGCTCTGTTTCCAATGTCTACATGCACCGTGACTGCACTCAGCTCCTATCTTCATCCACTTCAATCCTACCCACTTTGAAAACTTCTCTGCAAAGCCACCACCTCCAGAAAGCATCTCTGGCCTGATGGTCTGTGGGTGATCATCTCATCCCCCCAACCCTCAGAGCCCAGGGACCAAGCCTGGTTCATCAGGTGTAAGGTCAGGACCATCACACCCCCAAGCCCGGGGCTGGACATGGAGCAGCCTCTGATGAAGAACCAACTGCAAACTGGAGACAGCAGAGGCATCAAGGAACCCTAGCAGCTCCCTTACATATTTAACAGCTCTTAGAAATCACATAAAATTTATAAATCATATAAATTATGTCTTTATGAAGCATGCAAATTACCTGTAAGACACACCTGTGGATGCAGGCAGTTTCCAGAGGGACCTCGGCTATTCTCAAACGGATGCACATTCATGACCTCACGGGCTCAGTGCCCCTCACCCTGCCCAGGCACCTGCTTACTCCTCTCCTGATGGAGAAAAATGTGGCCCTCATCTCTAGTGAAGGATTGGGCTTGCAGTGGACCAACATGGGTTGAAATTCTGGGCCCATCCCAAACTGGCTGAGACCTTGAGCAAGACAGACTCCCTGATCCTCAGCCTCAACTTCTCCAGAGTGAACACTGGGATGCCTGAGTCCCAGCTCTGCCGGAACAGAGGGTGAAAATGCTCCATCTGTCATAAAGTGCTGTATAGACTTTATTATCATTATTCCATTGGTTCCCAGCTCTCTAGGGAACTCTGATCTTGGAATTTGGGGTATCAGTCACTGACTGGCTCTGAGCAAGGCTCCTGTCTGGAGAGCTAGTGGAAGGTCAAGGAACAACCTGGACTTTCAAGCAGACCATGTCCTGGCTGGGTGGCCTTGGGCGGCTTTCCTGATCTTTCCAAGACTCTGTGCTGTCCACTACAAAATGGTAGCTGGATGGACTTCACTAAGATACAGCAGCATAGCAAGGGGCCCAGCACATCATTCCATCCAGAGTTCCAGAAGGAGTTCTGCTTTTCCTCCAGTGATAGGCTTCCACTTCTAGCAGGGAACTGAAGAGACTGGAGAAGCTGGCCATGGGGACGGGGTTGTCACCTGGAAGTGATTTCAGATGAGGTTACAGATGTGAGGGTGACTTCTATCTGAGAAGGACAGTGTGTGCCCACAAGAAGGACTGCTCTCCTCATTCTGATCCATTGTCCTGACTGTGCCAGTAGGGGAGGGGTACCAACTCGTGTAAAGGAGAGGAGATGCATGGAGAAACCTGGCAGGTACCACCGCATCCAAGATGCACCTGCTTCATGTGCCTCCCGATAGGATGCGCTGAGAAGGACACCCCCTGATCTCAGCAGGATTCTTGCAGAAAGGCAGCTCTCCATTTCATTGTGAAGAAACGCTGGACAAATCCAAGTGGAGAGACAGTCTGCAAACCCAGTGGCCAGGATTCTTCAGCAGTGTCCAAGCCACGAAAGATGGACTGAGGAATATTCCAGATCAGAGGAGATAAAAATACTACAACAAGTAAACACAATGTAGATCACTAATAGATACCTAGCAAAATTTGCATATGGCCAGTAGATGAGTCAGTTATATTGTATCTATGCTAATTTCTGATTTTCATCATGGGTTTGGAAGATGTCAGTATTTACAGAAACTGGATAAAGATACAAGGGAACTTAGTACTCTAGTACTATTTTTGAAACCTTTTCTATAAATCTAAAATGTCTTTAAATTTTTCAAGTATTTTCAATTTTTTTAAAAAAGAGTTAAATCCAAGCAAATGGGTGTGACTCGCACCTCCCACGGTCTGCCTCCACAGCTCTGTGAGCGTCTAGGGCCATGGAATGGGTTTAATAACAGAGATTCTGACTTTCCTCTGAATCAGGGGCCATCCCCACCCAAGCTCCCTGTCCCTGTGAGCCCTAAGTAAGTCCCGACAGAGGGGGTGCCGACAGAGGCAGAAACCAGGAAGTCAAGTCCAATGCAATTGCCATCCCAGCTGTTCCACCAGCACCTGTGGGACCCTAGACTAAGAGAAAGCCAGGGACAGGGCAAGTCCTCCCTCCCAGGCCCAGGCCCAGGCTCTCCGCTTGTCCAGATGATGGGCAAGTCCTCCCCTTGAGGATGCCCCTGGTCCTTCCGTGTAGCCCAGCCCTGAGCACCCTGGAATCAGTACATCCAAGCAGCAGCCTCAACACTTTCACTGCAAGGACCTCTTATAATAACAGAACTCTCTCAGAATTGCAGGTCACTTTTTATTCTCTTTCCTCAAGGAGGTACCTACGTGCAAAAATGCAAGCCAAATTATTAGCCCTGTAGAAGTAGGTCTGTACCTTACCCATCACAACAAAATGTATACGTGTTGGGGAAATGTGGTGTGTTTATGTCTACAGAGATTGGTCTCTTAAGGATTCACAAAGGAGTCCTTGCAGGAAAACATCTGGACACAAGTAGACTGCCCCCTCCACCCCTGTGCTCCTCACACCTGCACACCCTCAGGGGCCTCAGGAGCTCAGAACCTGAGGGCTCCCAGGCCCTACAGGCTGGACCACATCAGGGTCCAAGGCAAAAACAAGATGTGCACCCTACACACACTCACCAAAATACCCTCCATCTTCCAAATCCCGGAGTTAAAGTGAATAAAAGCTCTTCCGCCAAATAGCATGATGATATGTAAAGCTCTGCACTACCCAGCCTGTTTCCCACCATCCTCAACCCTCACAACCCCATCCAAAAGGGGAGAGACAGCTTGGGCGAGCGATGGGAATCAACTCTTCTGGTTGCACAATAATCCAGGGTCACAAAATAACTAACCAACCTGTGTTCGTTGAAAATGTTGGTATTTTGTTCACCATGAATGCTTTGTGTTATTTTTCTATTTTAAATATTGCATTACAATTTTACTTATCCTGAGTTCTGAGTTTCTGAGAGGTGGCTCCTGAAGCGACGTGCCCCATGGGAGTGTTTGGCTCCCCTCCCCCGGCCCCCCACACCCATCTCCACGAGAAACCTTGCTGCACCTCAGCCTCTGAAGGTTCTCCCTGCTGCTGGGGGTGGACTTCACGAGCAGTAAGGAAAGGCTGTCCTGGCAGTGCTGTGCAAGGTTTCTCCTTCACCTCCCTTCTCGCACTCTGCACAGGGCGCTTCCAGGGAGAGCTGCAGGCCTTGGAGCTCCCCACTCCACCCGAGTCTCAGGAGAGCAGAGCAAAGAGTGCACTGTCTTCCTCCATCGCCAGCGATGGCTGTCTGCAGGCTGCCCATGCTCTCAGGAGGAAGGCTGTGCATCCTCCTGGCAAGGCTGGGTCCTTCTCCCTGGGGGAGAGAGCCAGAAACCTGCCAATCATTCCAGCTACCTTGTCATGCAGATGAGAAAAACTAAAGAGGAATGTTATCAGACAAGCCCCAAGCACAGGACAGTCATTGCTGGCTACAGACCCTAAAGACTACTAGGACCACACTGAGGCAGGACCACCCTCCACTCTTGACTCCAAAATGGCCTCACTTTTCCCCAAAGGAAGTGCGCACGGAGCTGAAACCCTGGGCGTCAACTCACAAGGACCAGAGCGTGAATCCTGGCTCTGTCACTTAGCAGTGCAGCTCTGAGCAGCTGGGCTGACCTCTGGGCTTCAGGTACCACTGCTGGCTCCTGCATCGCGGGGCTCGGAGGCGAGGAAGTACAAGCCCGCACTCAGCTCCGGGCTGTGCCACTCTGTGCACCCTGGGCTCTCCAGCCTCTGTTTGCCTCCTGTGAGTCCTACCTATGCAGAATAGGAAACCATGCCTTTGCAACTTTGTATCTTAAACATATTTCAATGTTAACCACCCTTAATGGCGACAGAGCATTCTATTCAGAGACTATGTGTGTGTATATTATGTATTATATATACACAGTGTACATGTGTAACAGAGATGGTTATATATATACATTTAATATTAATAAAACATATGTGATTTAATATATTAACATATATTACATAACCATTATTTCTTTAAAAGTTTATTTACTTATTTATTTCAAAGGCAGAGTGACAGAGAGACAGAGATCTTCTCTCTGCTAGTTCACTTCCCAAATGACTGTAATAGTCAAGGTTGGACCAGGCTGATGCCAGGAACCTGGACTCCATCCAGGTCACCCACAGGGACGATAGAGGCTCTAGTACTTGATCATCCTCTTCTGCTCTTCCAGGTGCGTTAGCTGGAAGCTGGATCAGAAATGGATCAGGGACAGGCGCTGTGACACAGTAGGTTAAGCCTCCGCCTGCAGCTCTGGCATCCCATGTGGGTGCCGGTTCATGTCCCGGCTGCTCCTCTTACAATCCAGCTCTCTGCTTATGGCCTGGGAAAGCAGTAGAAGATGGCCCAAGTGCATGGGTCCCTGCACCCATGTGGGAGACCTGGAAGAAGCACCTGGCTCCTGGCTTCAGATTGGCTCAGCTCCAGCTGTTGAGCCAGTGCTAAAATCAGTACTCCTATATGTGATGCCAGCATTGCAAGCAGCGGCTTAACCCACTGTGCCACAACACCAGCCCCCTCCCCCATGACTGTATCCTGTGGGAGACCTGGATGGAGTCCCAGGCTCCTGGCACTTATCCTACAGTGTTTACCCTGTCTTGTTCCAGATCAGGCATTCAGGGTATAGTGTGACCAACACACAAAGACCCCTGCCCTGCCCTCAGGGGATGTCCATCTGACCCAGTCGTGGTCAGTCCCTGGCCCCTGTTCTCTGGGACTGTTCTGCCCAGCCGCCCACAAATTGAACATAGCAGATTGAGCAGCCCAATTTCTGGTTCTAAATGAGGGCCTTGTGACCACAATAGTGAACAGATGACCTTCTTCTTTTTGGTGATTTCCTCTGGATAAATTCCCAGGAGCCTTGTAACACCTCTGGAGACGCATCAGCAAACTGCTCCCAAAGGGGCTGCGCCCAATTTACACTCTGCCACCAGCAATGTGCGCGTGCCATGGTTACACCATGACCGTGTCAGTCCGGGGTGTGATAATTATATTTCTTAATTTGTGCTAATTTAATAGATGTAAAATTGCATCTCATTCTCATTTGCATTTCTTCGATAGTTATGAAAGTTGAACATTTTCTCTAATAAATACTTGCATAACTTCATTCACTTACTCATTCTCATGAAGGACTCTACGCTAACTTCACACTGTACACCATTCCCTGTGAAGTGTCAAATGCCTAGATGCCTGCACCCCATGGGAGACCAGGAGAAGTACCTGGCTCCTGCCATCAGATCAGCGCAGTGTGCCGGCCACAGCACACCGGCCGCGGCGGCCATTGGAGGGTGAACCAACGGCAAAAAGAAGACCTTTCTCTGTCTCTCTCTCTCACTGTCCACTCTGCCTGTCAAAAAAAAAAAAAAAAAAAAAAAAAAAAGCCAGCCCAGATGCAGAGAACACAGTCCCTACCTCCAAGGATGTTATGTCGGTAAGGAAAGCACCCAGGCAAGCCAACACCCCCAGTGCTGCAGAGGAGAGCTTGTGTTGGAGAGAGGCCAGGAAGACCTGTTGGGGAGAAGGAGGGTCCCTAACCCAGCCTGGGAGGGGGCTGAAAAGGGAGCCTCAGCTGCCCTTCATCAGCCTCTGACAGCCGGGGGGACAAGCTGCCAAGGCTTCTCCTGCTCGGTTGCACCTGTGTGTCCCTGTGCTGTGCACTGTCCTATGTGTGCACATGTGCACCTGTGTGACTGCGCTCCTCATGCATTTGCTCTATGGTGGCCCTGCCTGTGACACACATGCTAGGCCCCCGTGTGGCCACCAAGGGAGCCGTGTGCTCTAGTTGTGTTGCACGCATGTCAGTGTGCAACACGGCCGGGTGTCGTGCTGTGCTTTGTGCAGTTCTGCACCAGGCCCGCGAGCCCAGTGAGCCTGGGTTCCTGTGGGTGTAGGGTTCCGGTGCCCTGCGTGGGGGCACCTGTCCACAAAGTGCCCAGCTGCACTGACCCCTTTTACCCACTGGCCCCGCCTGGCCAACTGAGACTCCAGTCTCTGTTGACGGTCAGGCAGGGAGGGCTGCCCTGGGCCCTGTGGGCTGTGCTCCGGCTTCCCAGGTGGACTCAACATCCCCTCTGTCAACAGAATCCCTGCTGAGCCCAGCACTTCTCCCTTCTCACAGGGGATCCCCAGAAATGAGTGGGTCAAAAAGGGACTTGTCCTTTGCCTCGAGCCCTTGCAGAGGCTGCCCACCAGGAAAGGCCCCAGGAGCACCGCCCGCTGCTACCACCAGCGCCCCACAGGAGAAGAGGCTCCAGTTTCTCTCTAAGTGTGCAGCCACCCTGGGCCCCTGATTGCCCGAGCAGAAACAGCCAGTGGCCCCCAAGAAAGAGAAGGTGCAAGACTGATGCACCTGCTCTGCCCGGGGGCTGCACAGCCAGCCACCCTCTGCCGTAGAGCCTCCACGGAAGGCCTCTAATTTGTCATGTTTTCTACCCAAAATAAATCACCGGGACAAGGCAAACGCTCCACTCCTCCCTCCCAACCCAGAGCACTCCGTCTCCCCAGACAGAAGCACTGTCAGCAGTTTTTAGGAAAACGGTTTCTTGAGATAGAATTCACAGCCCAGACAATGTACCCATCTCAGTGCACACAGTGGCTTTCACTGTACCCGGAGCTGCACAACCAACCCTGCTTCGAATTTTAGAGTTGTTTGTCTCCCGGAAAGAAACCCCACGCCCATCAGCATCTCTCTTCCTTCTGCCTTCTCCTCCAACCCCAGCCCTGGGCAACGGGATTCTGAGCTCTGTCTTTATAGATCTGCTTGTTCTAGACATTCCCTCTAACAGGATTATGTGATATATGGTTCTGTTGTCAGGGCCCCTGGCTAGGCATGGTTCATGTTTTTGCCTCCACGTGAAAAGGAAATTAAAGGAAGAGATGAAGGTAAAGTTGAACAGAAAAGCAAGATCTATTTAAAGCAAAAGTCCATGCAGAGTGCAGGCAAACTCGGCAGAGTGGGTTGCAATCAGCAAGGTTTGGGCCGGCCTTTTATGGCAGCTGGAGGCGGAGGAGTGGCGTCTTGAGTGGAGCTTCATTGAATATTCAAAGAGGCTGAGTTTGGGGTAGGGCTCCAGCGCAGCCCGTGTCCTTAACCTTTCTGGAGATCTTGGAAATGTCATGACGTCAGTTGCATGCTGGGAATGGGAGTATTGGCCACAGTGATTTTATTAGAATGGCATTTCCATATTGGCTATTTCTAGCTGTCACTGCTTCTAAGTTGCAAATCACAGAAGTTGTGGTTTCCCACTACTTAGAAAGGGGAGAGGTTGCGCAGCGCATAGAAGGAGAGTTGGGATGGTGCACAGGAGGCCTGGGTGTGCACAGAAGTGGTGCAGGGAAGCGATTGGTTTGAGCTGCACGGGCTGGGCTCTCAGGCAAGCCAGGGCTGCTGCACCATGGGCAGGGCAGGATGTAGCAGGCAGGGCAGCGGGTGGTGCTGGCAAAACCTCAGCTCCTGCTTGCTGCCTACGGCAGTTCTCTGTGGCTAAGGTCTTTGATTTAGCGGAATGTTTTCAAAGTTCATCTGTGTGGGAGCGTGGAGCGGTGTTCCATCCTTTTGAGTGCTAAATAATATTCCACTGTATACAAGTAACTACATTTTATTCATAGGCTCATCAATTGATGGAAAATTCGTTCTCTTCCAGTTTTCTGATTGTTGTGAATTAAAGCCACCATGAACATTCATGTACAAGTTTTTGCACAGGTGTTTTTATTTTGCGTGATTGCATTACTGGGAGTGGACCACTGGGTTATATGTAATTCTATGTTTAACTTTTTCAGGAAATGCAAAAATGCTTTCCAAAATGGCTGCAGCATTTTGCATCTCTACTACCAACAAATGAGGAGTCTGATCTCCCCATCTTCTCCCCCAAAATTTATTGTTGTCCCTTGTTGAAGCGAGAGCCATTCTGAGTGTAAAGTAGTATCTCATCATGGTTTTGATTTGCATTTGCCCACAACTGATGTTAGCAATGTTATACGCATTCTTTTTCTTTATATTTTTAAACTGTAATTCATATGCATGTATAGATATAAACCTTCAGTGTTGATTTTTAAATATATTTATATAAATAAGTAAATGTATATGCACACACAGATGCACGAGCTCGTCTTTAACTTACTTTTCCCCTAATGTATCTTGGAAATGGTTTGAATGTCTCTCAGAAGTTCATGTGTTGGAAACTCAATCCTCAGCTTCATCTGTTATTGACATTTGGAGGCTGGGCCTCTGGGAGGGGCTTGGGATTAGGTGAGTCCTGAGAGGGGGCCCAGGAAGGCTGCAGAGGCCAAGGAAGAAGGGGAAGAGGGACCGAGCTGGCAGCTTGCTGCGTCTCTCTGGGGGGCTCTCTACCACGTCTCCACGCAGCAGAAGAGCCCCGGGCGGATGCTGAGCAGAGCCAGCACCATGCGCCTGGGCTTCGCAGCCTCTGGAACCACGAGCCAGGAGAATCTCTATCATTTTTAAGTTTCCCAGTCTTGGTTATTTTGTTACAGCAACAGAAAATGGACTATGACAGACAGCTCTGTACGTTAACAGAGGCACACGTGTGCTTCCACAATAGAGATCTGCCACAGTTTTCTTGACAATCTTCCGTGGACGTACACCGATGATGCCTCAACTCCCACCATCACAAGCAATGCAGGCATCCTTGCACAGCTGTCTGTGCACGTGCGTGTGAGTGACGCGGATTGCCTGGAGGTGGACTTGCTGATTCAACAGAGCAGAACTCTTTCATTAGTGGCAGATCTCGCCAGAGTGACACTGGACCTGGCTACAACCGTGTATCACCCCAGTCATAGCCGTGCCAATGTGGACAGCCTCGTCTCACCACACTTTGCATGGTTAGAAAAGGCTGTGTGTGGAGAGGTGCACCTGCATTGCCGGAAGACTGCGCTCAGAGAGGAGCTCCTTTGGGGTGCTCCAAAGCATTACATTCAAATGGGGCATAAGGGGCCGGCCTAGACCATCCCTCAGGTCCCTGTGCTTAAGAGCAAGACAGAGCAAGACAGCTCACATGCTCTTCCTCCTCCATCTGCCACTCTCCGTATCCTCAATGCCCTCCTTTCCCTGACTCTCAATCCCAGTCCAAAATCCTCCCTCACCTTCCCTTTCTGCCATCTTTCTCTTCCCAGCCTTTTCTGTTCTTGGAGCAAGGCTCCTCTTTCTGATGCAGACCCCCTGCCTGCCTCTCCCCTCCTGTCCCAGTCTGCGTTGTCAAAGCCAGGCAACTGAGCTGGCCCAGCAGAGCTCTGCTGGGAATGCAGAGAGAGGGTTGCTGGGAAACGGAATGGGCCAAGAAGGAATCCTCTTCCGTTCCAAGGGCAGGCGGGGAAGAAGCACTGGGAGTGTTCACACGTCGGTCATTGACTTCCAAGTCAGGGAAGGCTCAGCCATAAGCACACAAACCTCTGTGTGCGTGGGAGGAGGCGGGCGTGGAGGGTGGTAAGGAGCCCAGGCAAGCTCAGACAGCGCGTTTGGTAGGGGGTAGCCCAGCCATTCCTTCAGTGGCCTTGTATGAACGTGTGTGCACAGAGGGGGAACTGGACAGTCCGTGGAACTTTACTCTTCTTAAAAAATTATTTACTGGGGGCTGGCACTATGGCGCAGGGGTTAAAAGCACCGGCCTGAAGTGCCAGCATCCCATATGGGCGCCAGTTCTAGTCCCGGCTGCTCCTCTTCCAATCCAGCTCTCTGTTGTGGTCTGAGAAAGCAGTAGAAGATGGACCAAGTCTTTAGGCCCCTGCACCCACGTGGGAGACCCAGAAGAAGCTCCTGGCTCCTGGCTTCAGATTGGCGCAGCTCCAGCCATTGCGGCCATTTGGGAAGTGAACGAGTGGATAGAAGATCTCTCTCTGTCTCTACCTCTCTCTGTAACTCTGTCTTTCAAATAAATAAAATAAATCTTTTAAAAAATTTATTTATTTTCAGGGCCAGCACTCTAACTGAGTAGGTTGGGCCACTGTCTGCAGTGCCAGCATCCATACGGGCTCTGGTTTGAGTCCCAGCTGCTCTACTTTCCATCCAGCTCCCTTTTTACGCCCTGGAAAAGCAGTGAAAGATGGCCAAAAGTGTTTGGGCTCCTGCACCTGTGTGGGAGACCCAGAAGAAGCTCCTGGCTCCTGGCTTTCTATCTGCCCAGCTCCGGCCATCGCGGCCATTTGGGGAGTGAACCAACAGACCGAAGACCTCTCTTTGTGTCTCTCCCTCTATCTGTCTGTAACTCTGCCTCTCAAATAAATAAATCTTAAACATTTATTTTCACCTCATTTTAAAAACATATAGAGACAGAGAGATATTCTATCATCTGGTTCACTCCCCAAATACCCTCAAAAGCCAGGGCTGGGCCAGGCCATGGTCAGGAGCCTGTTTTCCAACATGGGTTGCAGGGACCCAACTTTCTTGAGCCATCACTTGCTGCCTCTCAGAGTGCATGTGAACAGGAAACTGAAACTGAAGACAGAGCTGGGACTCAAACCCAGAAACTCCGGTAGGGAATGCAGGTGTCCCCAGCAGCGTTGTCACTGCCTGCCCCTGACGTTGCTCTTGAATGGAGAGGAAGACGAGATCCAGGGACCAGGAAAGACTTCCCACAGACAATTGCACAGCGAGTCAGCTGTCCAGACAGACACGGGTCTAGAAGCCAGGCCCCTCACCCAAGACCAGCTGTCTACTATGTGGGATGCAGGGCAAAATGAAAACACAAGACTGGGCTCTTGCTGAAAAGGATCCACAGCAGGCATTAAACCAAGCATGGGCCCCTCCAAGTGCATGGCCCTGAGCCGCTGCCCAGGTTGCATGGCCATGCAGCTGACCCTGAACCCAACCCTTGACCCCGGCCTTCTCTCCTCCCACTGCACAGCTCACCCTTGCTAGAAACCAGGGAAGGAAGAAAGGTACCAGAGGAACGTGGCTTCTCCCATCAGTTCACAGCCTGCACAGAGACGTCTCAACCTTGCTGACGATTAATCCATCGTCAGCTTGTGCACAGGGAGCTTGTACAAACTCCAACACCGAGGCTGCTCCCAGGCAAATTAACTCCTAATCTCTGCAGGTGGGATAACAGCCATCAGGTTTTAAAGATAATCTCCCCGATGATTCCTGTGTGCAGCCAGGTTTGGGAACCGTCGATCCCAGAGGCATAAACTTGAAGGACTAGCATCACGCAGTGGGAGACCACGAAGTTCTGGCAGCAGGTCCCTAATCCCATCCCTGGAGCAGGGGATCAGTCCAAGCACAGTCTAATTACGGTCTCGTCTTGTCAACGCCGGCATAACCCACACCCT
Organism: Oryctolagus cuniculus; assembly: GCF_964237555.1. Lineage (NCBI taxonomy): Eukaryota > Metazoa > Chordata > Mammalia > Lagomorpha > Leporidae > Oryctolagus > Oryctolagus cuniculus. The sequence goes on from NC_091448.1 coordinate 50,533,219, forward strand.
GGAGAGGACTGGATACATAAACAAATACGCCTAAGCCCTGCTTAGCCGGTTCAGGTTGCCTTGATAAATATGTATTCAGGGAAATTTCTAAAAACCATAATATCGTGTCTCTTCAGAATGGTTCGGGTCTGCTGGGAAAACACACTGATGCTTGGCAGAGGGGTTCTGCTTGTTTGGCAGTCAACAAACCCTGCCCCTCTCCACCCTCTCGCCCTCAGGGTGAAGGCACCACCACACCCCGTGCAGCACACACACACACACACACACACACACACCTCTGCACAGGTAGAGAGACAGGCACACCCTGGCTGCACGCGACATGTATCTGCCCCTTTCTTTGAGTGCTGCCGCCAGGCCCAGCTGCTGCTCCTGGGCCCTCCATGGGCCAGCAAGTGACCTGGGGAAAATGCTTCCCTCTTCAGTCTCAGTGTCCTCCTCTCTTGGGGGCTGCACTCCTTCCCAAGGCTGCCCGCACCCTGGCTGCACAGCCCAGACATGTAGCAAGTTCCACCTGACAGTGCTGGACTCTGTCTGATAGTTCTTTGCCTTGGCCAGGAGGGCCCAGGGGCATTTGTCTCCTTGACCCAGAAAGAGCCCTGCTGATGGCATCCAGTCGTGGACCTCCATGTCCCTGGTTTGAGCCCCAGTACCCTGTGCTGTCCCTTACAGGGGAGGGTTTCACCCCCCCACACTGCCTCCAGAGCTGGCATTGTACAGTCTGAAAGCATCTTCGTCAGTGATAAAGGAAAAGTTTAAAAGCTCACATTTAGAGAAATCGGCGAGGAAATTTGATCCTCAGACTCTCAGACATGATTATACAAACATAATCTGCATAAACATCATAATTTTATTTTTGCCAATAGCATCATAAAACGACAGGACTCTCAAGTGATCAAGGGAGAATGTTTCAAACACCATTGCCTATTCCCACCACCTTTGAAACGAATCCTCTGTTGCCAAAACCAAATGAGGGCCAAGGAAGCAGAGGGAGAGGGGCTGGACACACTCAGGGAGCCAGCACCCTAGTGGTCAGCCCCACTCTAGGTGCTATGTGGAGCATCAGGTGGACTTGAACCCTGTGTAGAATGGAAGTACAGGATTCTGGGTGGCTCGGCCAGAAAGACTGGCATCGTTTGTTCCGCTGGCAGCAAGGCTATGTGAAAAATGTCACCAAGCAGACACACACCAAGAGAAGGGGCCATTGCCTCATCCCCAGCCCCTCAGCCTCATCAAAGGAAACCTACAAGAGGTGAAATCCGTGTGGGCCAGCGTCGTGGTGCAGGGCTTTAGGCTGCCGCCTGCAACATCAGCATCTCACATGGGAGTGCCAGTTTGAGTTCTGGTTCCTCCACTTCCAATCCAGCTTCGGGCTAATGTGCCTGGAAGGCCGCGTAAAATGGCCTAAGTACTGGGATAAGACAGAGTTCTTGGCTCCTGGCTTCTGCTCGGCCCAGCCCTGGCTGTTGTGGTCATTTGGGGAGTGAACCATTTGGAACATGTCTCTCTCCATCTCTCCCTCTCTCTCTGTTGCTCCACCTTTCAAATAAACAAATACATACATCTCTTTCCCCTTGTCAGTGGAGAAGCTGAGGTCCAAAAAGGATTGTGACATGCGTGTAACCATGCAGGATGCATTGCTGGAAGCCTGGTTTAAACTCTGACCCACCGTTCACAGTCGGGACCTAACTCTGTCCTGGAGAGGATGGGAAGTGCCTGTTCAGGACCTAGGATCAGTTAATGCTGCGTAAAACACCCCTGACACTCAGTGACGTAAAGCAACAGCGATGGATGATTTCTCCTGAGTCTGGGGCCATTGGGCTCGGCGGGGCCGTTCTGCTCCACTTGTGTGACTGCACTCAACCCGGAGTCCCAGTGGGGCTGGGACATCCACCACGGCTTCTCCACCTCGCTGTGTGTGGCCTCCCACACAGCAGTCAGCTTCTCAACATGACAGCTGGCTTCAAGGCCGCCAGGCCTCACGAAGGCAGGCCTGGAATGAGCACAGCATCACTTCCAACACCTTGTATTGTCTACGCAAATCATGCGGTCAGACTCAGAGTCGGTGTGGGAAGGCACCAGACCAAAGTATGAATTCCACGGGGCATAGGCTGGAAACTGCCCCACACCGAAGCCAGCTACCGCCCAAGCGTTTCCATGGTAACACACTGACCACAGACCATAATCTGAGCCTGGATCCTGACCCCAAGTTAAGCTGTGTGTATGAGCCACCATGAGGACCAACCTCTGCCCAGCCCCTACAGATGGATGAGGGGGGAGTGATTGGAATCCTTGGGGAGACGAGCTGACATCTGAAATGACAAAAGACTGTCCAACAGGGGCGGCCCGAGAGGAAGCAGCCTGGGTCAGCAGGGAGTGGGACATCCTGTCACAGACGGTGCATAAGGTGGCAGGAATGACCAGCTGCCAGGTGCAGGGAGTTTGGGAGCTGTAGAACCCTCACAGATCCTGACCAGGCAGAGAAACCCACTGCTGTGACATCCCCGCCATTTTCCTGAGCTACAGCCCAGGATTCAACGGGCAGGGCGCCCAGATTTCTAGGAGCTGGGGCCAGGACAGACCCCCTGGACCATCCCAGCCCAGACCCCCACCCTGAGTCATGGAGATGCACTGGTCACACACACACACCACCCCCCACAACACCCCCACTACCACTACCACCACCACCACCACCCCACAGAGCGCTAATCAGTTAATACTCAAGTCCTGTGCCAGAGGGATCTCGTTTTTAAAACACAAATTGCTTGCTTAAAATCCTTAATGGCTTGCAAATCCCAAACCTCTGAGCTCCTCCTAGATTGCTGAGACCTTGGTCTTGCTTCCCTTCCCCTGCTGCTACTTCCCTCACTCCCTGAGCCCCAGCCCCGAGAGACAGAATCAAACCCCCTCAAGCCCCAAACCTGGGCTACAAGCATCTCCACATTGCTAATTCCTAGGAGGGTCCTTCTCACTTGCTAAGCAACTGGACTCAACTCAACCTTCGACACCCAAAGAGAGTGGGCAGCAGGAGCGTGGAGCCCATACAGCGGGAGTCAAGAAAAGCTGCACAGGACAGCTAACAATTATACCAATTCCCAACCTTCATCAAGTGCGTACTCACACTAGACATGGTCTAAGAACTTCACAGGTGGCCCTTAATGTAATCTACATAGTAACTCTCTGAGGGTGGAATCATTTATCCCCATCGTATAGGTAGGAAAACTGAGACTCAGAGAGTTGAAGCAACTTGCCACATGAACATGGAACATGCATATATTCTATCTCTTGTACTTCCACTCAGACTATATGACTATGGTGGAAGACTCCTGAAATCTCTCTCCTCACACCAACTCTCCCCTTTCTTTACCCTCTCACTCAGTATCTACAGCTTTCTCCTCTCCACTGAGAAAATACCTATTCTTTTTTATTCAAAAATATTTATTGAGTGCCTGTTACCTTTTCTTGTCTTGTCCTGACTCATCTCTTGCTTGCAGCATCAAGTGCAGACCCAAGACTAAGAAAGAGCCAGACAGAAGTTTGTTGAATGGGTAGAGAGATAGGTAAGTATGTGATGGATGGATGAACAATTAAATAGGTGAATGACTGAAGGGTGGACAGAGGGATGGATGGGTGGATGGGTGGATGGGTAGATGGATGGTTGGGTGGGTGGGTGGGTGGATGGATGGATGGGTGGATGGGTGGATGGGTGGATGGATGGGTGGGTGGGTGGGTGGATGGGTAGATGGGTGGATGGGTGGGTGGATGGGTGGATGGGTGGATGGGTAGATGGATGGTTGGGTGGGTGGGTGGGTGGATGGATGGATGGGTGGATGGGTGGATGGGTGGATGGGTGGGTGGGTGGATGGGTAGATGGGTGGATGGGTGGGTGGATGGGTGGATGGGTGGATGGATGGATGGGTGGGTGGGTGGATGGGTAGATGGGTGGATGGGTGGGTGGATGGGTGGATGGGTGGACGGATGGTTGGGTGGGTGGATGGATGGATGGATAGATGGGTGGATGGGTGGATGGGTGGATGGGTGGATGGATGGTTGGATGGATGGATGGGTAGATGGATGGTTGGTTGGGTGGATGGCATCACAAAATTCTAATTTGCTCATGTTGATTGTAAAACAAAATGTTAATGTCCAGGAGCACCCAGATGAACTCTGCCCAGCCCCTAGCAAGCTTTTTCCTCTGTTCCAAGAATAGACAGGATTTTCCCTGCCCATCGCCAAGTTCCCACAGCAGCCATTTGTTCCAAGTGTCCAGGGCAGCTCTGTGGTGGTACAATTAGTCCTCGTTAGCAGCCACTGTAGCTGGACCGTAATTTCCAGACTGTTGGATGGCAATCGCACAGGAACAGCTCGGTGAGGCTCTGCACCTGTAATGACAAGTGGAGCCTCTTCCTCTCTGCACACGGCTCCAAATGCCAACAAGCAGGTGAGCTCCCGATGCCATATTAGCACACGGTGATTTTCATTACTAAACGACTCCAGGGCTGTCCAAATGAGGAGAGCAATTAGGCCGACCAGGGGAAGACAAAGCATCTCTTGATGAGCATAATGATGACACAGGCGGAATCACTCTGGCCTGGGGCAGAGAGTGAAATCAGAGCCCTGCGCAAATCAGCCGTGCTGAGCTCCTGGGCCCCTCTGCCTACCTCCTGGGCATCCATCACTGCCCCCAGGACCTCAGCACCCACTGAGAAGAAACAACCAGCGTTTCTGTGTAATTAGAAGAAATTGCATATCCAATACCCCTTATTGAGATGAGCAGTTATGGGGTGAACTCTCTCCAAGAAAAATGTTAGTCATTGGAGAGGAATTAAATAACTGGGAATTATTTGCTTAAAAGTCTATGTTCTTTAGCACAGCAATTAAGATCCTCGTTGATCTCACTTCTGCCTCATGCTCCAGCCCTCAAATCCTGCACTTTTTGCCAAGACATATGCACTATCATGCCTCTAGGTGCTCACTCATGCTGTTCCATCTGCCCGGAGCGCCCTTCCCCTGGTCTGCCAAAACCATGCTCAAGTGCCACCTGCTGACACTTGGCCTGATCACCCAAGTCCCCCAGGTCCCCTTCTAGGTGACTGCTGTTCCTCTAAACCACTTCTGCTTCTCACACAGCATCAGGTGGGACATATCTGCAGCTCGAGCAACCAGAAACCCCAGATGGTCCTGGTCAAAGGGCCACACATCATGGTCCACAGGCAAACTCCAGGCTGTCCTCTGTTTTGTAAATAAAGTTTTATTGAGGCACAGCCACACACATTTGTTTCCCTCTTATCCACAACTGTTTCCTACTCAGAGGCAGAGCTGAGTCGCTGCCACAGAGACCCTGGGGGCTCTAAAACAGAAAGTACTTGCTGCCCAGATTTCTAGACAAGTCTGCCAAACCCTGTCCAGGGAGACAGATGCCCACGAGGTCATCCATGCCCAACCTGTCACTCAACAGGTAGAGCACCACCTTGCCACCTTGAGCACAAGTGAGGAACAGCTTCCCCAAGTCCACCCAGCTGGACTGAAGCAGCTGGGTCCCTTGGTCCTGGCCAATGCACCCCCTTCCCAGGGCTTGGGCTTGAGCAGCACGGCTCCCCCTTGACACAGGAATGACAACTTGGAAAATCCAAAGACCAGCATGGAGGAAATCCCATGAGAATATGCCAAGACTACCAGGCCTTGACTCTTGCAGGAGCAGTGCATTACCCAAGGCTCTTGGGCATAAAACAGCCTGGTGCGAGCAGTGGGAGAAGACACAGGGGACCGGGACCACGAGAATCTGGACTCTGGTGCTGGGAATACTGAATGTACCTTCTCTAATCCTCAGTTTTCTCATCTCTACAATGGGAACGGAATCAGCTACTTTACAGGGCATTTTGCAAGCAGACGGAGAGAGGGTTAGATACAAAGCCTATGAAGAACCCACAATGCCTCCTCGGCAGCGTTGACTGAAGGGACTGTGTTACAGCCCAGCCTTCTCCCCGCTCTGTGCACTGCGGCCTTTGCCTCCCCTGAATTCCTGGCTCCTTCCTCACTATGTAGTGAACTTGCCCCATGCATATCTCTCTGCCCTTCTTGGATCCACAGCTCACTGCTCCCCCACCCATGCCAGGCTCAGGGCAGGCTCTGAGAGGAGATGCCCCTTGCCAGTGCTGGGCTGAGAAAGCCCACTTAGATTTGCCCCTCATGGCCTTTCCCCTGATGGATTTCCAGCTATTCCCACATCGAACAGCCTTGGCTCTACTAGACTCCCATACAAGCACACCTGGGACCAAATCCCTAGCCCTGTCTCTTGCTAACTGGGTAAACTCAGCATGTTACTGAGCCCCCAACATCATCCGATATGGGGAAGACCCAACCAGTCCTGCATTGTGCTTCAAAGGAGGAAGTGAGTTTGTGGATTCAAGGTGACTGGTTGGGAGCAGCCCCTCCCTCCGTGAACGGCCCAAGTGCTGCCCAGCAACTCTTGCTTTGCCCACAGGCAAATAGCCGGCAGCTACACCTGCAGCCCTCTTCCTCCACCTCATTCTTATTCCTTTGTTCCAAGCCCTTTAAGAAATCTGTTTTTCTTCCTGCCGCCCTGACTTCCTTCTCCTTCCTGCCCAGCCCCTGAGCTAATGCTAATGCGCCCAGGCTTAGTCTCATTGATGGACCCCTTTCTGCAAATGGCTGGTCACCCGAGGGAGGGACACTCTTTTGGGAGGGGCCCAGGAGGCCCAGGAGGGGGCTTCTGCAGGAGTCCATGAGGAGCCAGTCTGGATCCAGCCTTTACAGTGACCCACCAAGGTGCTCTGGTCTCCCTACCACCCTCTTAGATGGACAGAGCAGTGGTGACCAAGGGGTTGATCAGTTTCCCCTTCTGTCAATCATCTGAACTGGACCTTCTGGCTCTAAGCTGATGCTGACTCAAGTCTAGAGCCCTCCTGAGCCGGCCAGGTGGGGGCTCCTGACTCCCAGTCCAGTGCTCTTGGGAATACTTGCTCCTTTCTGTTCTATCATACAATTACAAGATTACCACTGAGGCACAGGTCGCTTTACCATAAAGGCGAGTTGATGAAGAAAAGTCTCCCTCAGCCGGTCTGCACCCAGGAAACCCAATGGTGCGTTCTCACCCAAATCCTCGCAGTGAGTTTTTCACTCTGGTGGCAGCAGGTAAGACCCTGGCCACCCACCCCCTGACTCCAGTTATCTCCTTCCTACCCCAGCTTCCTGGGAGTGGTGTGGGGGCTCTGAGCACAACTCCACAGAAATCTCCTATGCTCCACCAGGACCGACTGCCCCGGCCTGCCAGCCCTGGGGGTCCTTCAGCTTCTACTCTGTCAGGGCGAGCACCGTCTGCACGTGGCTGCCTCAGTTCCACCGGCTGCTCCCAGCCCCTCTGACTCCCTGACCTTGGCTAGGACACAGCCATCCTCTCCCTGCCTTGGGCTCACAGCTTCTTCCTTGGGTAAAACCTCTGTGCACGCTAGTTCTTCATGTTGGATGTGCGTCTTGTCTCCACCTGCCTCTGCATGTCCGTGAGTGTTTTACAGCTGAGCTTATCTAGTGCACTGAATGTGGCCTCTGGGAGAGTGCATGAATGTGTCTTTATGGACACGTGTGCATGTGTGTCTTAAATGTGCACATACGGGGCTGGCGCTGTGGCATAGTAGGTTAGGACCCTGCCTGTGGTGCTGACATCCCATATGGATGCCAGCTCATGTCCCTGCTGCTCCTCTTCCAATCCAGCTCCCTGCCCATGTGCCTGGGAAACCAGTGGATGATGGTCCAGTGCTTGGGTCCCTGCATCCATATAGGAGATCCTGAAGAAGCTCCTGGATCAGCCCAGCTCTGGCTGTTGTGGCCATTTGAAAAGTGAACTAGTGGATGGAATGGAAGATCTCCCCCCTCCTCTAACTCTGCCTCTCAAAAAATAAATCCTTTGTTTAAAAATGTAGGTACATGTGCCCATGAGGCCAAGTTGTAGGGTCTTCAAAAAGTTCACACAGAAAATGCATATTAGGAAAAAACTATTCATGGCTTTTGAAATGTTTCACAGCAAAATAAACCTGTCTTTTAACTCAACTTTCCACAAATGTTTAGAATTACCGTCACCTATCTATATGCCTGCATGGACGAATGTGTGACTGTAATCCCGTTCAGGGTACCTACTTAAGCCACACGCATACATGAATGCTGTGGGTAAGCTGCAGGTGTTAAGATAACAAGGCCGTGAGATCTGATGTTCAGCCCAGGCTGTGTCGATTGTAAACAGTCACCTATAATCCCCAAGAGTCAGAAGTGACAATATAATTTTCATATTCGACACTCCTGGTACATTCCAGAACCTCTTTACATAATCTATTTAACTTGGGCATCACACAATGTTTAAAAGGCAGTAACAATGTCAATCCCATCCGTTTTTATCCACATGGCATTTGGGGCACAGAGTGTGGAAGGGTTTCCCATGGTCACACGGCAGATCAACTGCTGAGCTGGAGACAAAAGTCAGTGCCCCCTTTGAATCGACTGCTTCCTCTTCCCTGGGGTGTAGCTAGAAACTAAAGGCTAGTTTGGACATGGGCTGCTTTCAAGTCCTTGGTCCACTTTTTAACATTGTATCCTTTGTCTTACTAGATAGTACGGGCTCTTTACATAGTCTGATGCAAGTCATCGGCCACATTTATTCATGCTGCACTTAGAAAAACAAAGGGTTTGACTTTATAGGAAGTCCCATTTACTGATGTTTTTGCCTTACATGGTTCACACTTTTTGTGCCTTTTCTGAGGAACCTAATGTCATGAAAATTTTCCCCTAGGTTTGCTTTTATGGTTTTGGCTTTTATGTTCAGGCTGAAATCCACTTTTAATGAAGTTTCACTTGCGCTAAGAGGTAGGGAGTTCAGGTTCTGCAAAGCATCTAGTCACTCTGGAACAACTTGTTGAGAAGAGTTCCCATGTCTCACTGGAGCTTCCTGGAGCCCTCACTGAAGTCAACTGACCATATATAGGTGGGTAGATACACAAACTGAACTCTCCAGTCCATTGCATTGAGCTTTACTTTTTTAAGATTTGTTTATTTATTTGCAAGACAGGGTGACACAGAGAAAGAGGGCAGAACGCACACACACACACACACACACAGAGAGAGAGAGAGAGAGAGAGAGAGAGATCTTCCATCCACTGGTTCATTTTGCAAACAGCTGCAACGGCCAGGCTGGGCCAGGCTCAAGCTAGGAGCCAGGAACTCCATCCAGGTCTCCCATGTGGGCAGCAGGCCCTATTTACTTTTCTTCAATATTTACTTTGTCTCCTCTCCCAAGACTGGATCACTTAGAGTGATCTGTCTTCAAATTCACTTATTGATTCTACCTCTAATTGGCTATTAACGCCATCCAGTGCATTTTATATTTCAGTTACTATAATTTTCAGTTCTAGAATTTCTGCTTGGTTCTTTTTTTACTTTCCATTTCTCTGCTCAGATTCCCTATCTGTAGATACATTGAGGCTGTTTTCCTTCAGGCCTTTGAACATATTTATGTTTCTGCTTTGAGGGTTTTGTCTGCTAAATCTAGGGTCTACATCATGTTAGATAAGTTTCTATTGATCGACGATTTTTTTTTCCTTGACTATAAGTCACATTTTCCCATTCCTTTGTGAGCGAATCCCTGGCCCACAGGCCATTTCCAGTCTTGGTGCACTGAGAATCTCACAGTGTCAGCCCCTGAACATCCATAGATCAATTTCATTTCCAGTCTATAGAAATTAGTTTGCTTTTTCATATGACTTGTGCTACCAAAAATCAATCTCTCGCTCTTGCTCTCTCTCTCTCTCTCTGCCTCTCAAAGAAAGAAAAAGGAGGGAGGGTGTTCAGTCTAACAACTGAGATAGCCATATCCCACATCAGAATGCCTGGTGTTCTCTCTCCCTCCCCCTTCCCCTCCCCCTCTCCCTCTCAAATAAAGAACAAGGAGGGAGGGTGTTTGTCCTAACAGTTAAGCCACTCATGTCGCATATCAGAGAGCTGGTTCCGTCTGTGCCCTCAAACTTCCTGCTGATGCCAGAGCCTGGGATGCAGCCATAATGGCTCCAGTGACCGAGTCCCTGCCACTCACGTGGGAGGGAGACCCGGATGGAGTGCCTGGTTTCCAGCTCTGGCCTCCAGCAATGTCAACTGTTGCAGGCCCTTGGGTAGTGAACCAGCCAATGAAAATGCTCTCTCCCCTCCCCCAAATAAATTTCTAAAAAGAAAAAAATTATATGTATACTAGCATGGAATCTGTATTGCATTATCGCCAGTGACTGGAGGGGGGCAGGGAGACTTTCCTGGGTGCCCACTCTGACACCAAGAGGAGAGGAGCTCTGGGGCAGGAGTTGCTAATGAGCTGCTAAGCCTCAGGTCCATCCCCTGGCGAAGCTGCAGAGGGAATTCCTGCATGATGAGGATGCCGGAGCCATGAACCCTGGGGATCTGGCCAAACATAGAGCCCCTCAGACATGAAAGAGCTGGCACAGGGGAGATGCTTGCAACATGCACGCCGTCATTATCACAACCAAGGACAGCTCCTCCCAGCCCCGCCTCTCACGGCCCCCCCTCGGGATGACATTCACCTCTGAGCACCAAAGAGCTCCAGTCCCAGTGCCCACGCCTCAACACTGCCCCCACCACTTCAGAATAGAAAATGTTTCTCAACTGGACGCCACGTTTGGCAGTTATGAAAATGATTCAGAGCATTTTCCCACATTTCTGTATCGATTCCCAGCCTCCTTGTTTTATTGTACAATAACTGGGCCTGGGCTGGAGAATATATTAACTGCACAAACGTGGAAGAATCCCCTCCAGGGAATTGTCTGCATCCCAAGTGCTGTGGCTCACTCCAATCTCTGGCTTCAAACAAAGGCAGCAGTGGCAGAGAGGGCGTCCGGGCTCTTTTTCTCCCTGGCAGGTGCCCTTCAGCTCAGGAAGCCCAAATGACCTACTCTAGAGATCTGGTTCCATATTTGACCCAGGCCCCGCCCTGGGAGGAACAGGCGAGCCTCCAATGCCATTGGAGCCTGTGGCTGACATCATCGTCACCCTCTGACAGAACTCACCTGCCCACCACCCACCCCCACTGCAGGCACAGGGAGGAGTCCTCACTGCCTTACGTGTGAAACTTCACACTTCGGCTTCCAACACGAGTAAGTGCCTGAGTAATGGCTCCAGAAGCAGCCATCTGATTAGCCTGATCCCGAGAGGAGGGACACACAGCCGGGCAGTGCGTGCGGGGATCCTCATCCATCTCTGTCAGCCAAGGTGCCCACGTCCATTTGTCAGGCCCCGACAGGAGTGGCTCATCAGCAGTGACACGGGCCGCAGGGGGCCTCTTTGTTCTGTGCACACGTTCAAGATCCCCTCCCCTCCTGCCTCTCTCCCAGGAGGCCCAGCCCCTTCATCCAAGAGAGGGAAGGGGCCTGGAGATGTGGTAGACAGAGGCGGCCAGCTTGAGGGAGGGGACAGCCGTGAGTGTCCCCTGAGAGCAAGACGCTCCTGCACTGGGCACCATCGCCGTCCCACAGCCGCCAGCAGGGTTAGAGGGAAGCAGCCCAGCACGGCTCCCATAGCCGCTGGGGCAGACTGATGCTGAGAGGCAGAGAACGAGCAGGCGATGGGCCCTCCCTTATTCACTGAACTTGACACATGCACTCCAAGCGTCCCCAGGAGCCCATGGCTATAGCCAGCCATGCAATGATCCTGGGTGCCACTGCCCCATGGAGCAGTGATTAGGCCACTTTGACCAAGGGCTGCCTGCTCCCCAGCACCGTTTCCAAACTTCTCTCTCATCTAAAAGAGGAAGGCAGAGCTGGGCTGTAGCCCGGAGAGACAGATATGCTGCTCCTCTGGACTCGTCTACCATTTACAGTCCTCTCCATCCACTGTGAGTGCTACTGCAGCTCATGCCTTTCTCCCTACCCGCGAGGGTGAGACACAGCCCTGTGGCCAGTCAAGCTGGGTGTCAGAGGAACCCTCCCAGAGGCACAGGGGGTGACAAGGGAACCAGGCTCAGGGACTCAAGGAGGAGAACCTAGAATCAAAGCTGAGGACAAGAACCAGACAGAAGATCAAAGTGAGGGCAGGCTGGGGCCAGGGCAAGGGTGTTCTTGTCCTTGCGATGGTCATCAGAGATGTGGGACCTCTGCAAAGGACCTGCGCCTGCACCAGCAACAGCCGCCCCCGGGAATCCTGGGCCCCTGCCAGGGATGGGGGTGACTGTCAGGCCCAGCTCACAGGGTGTCAGGACCGTCAGGCCACACCTGCCTTCGCAGCTCTCTCCTTTTAACTACAGAGAAAACCTAAATCCAAATAAGGCTTCCGAGCAGACGGCTCTCAGGTTGCAGCTTCATACAGGCACCTGCGTGTATGTACTGAACCTCTCTACTCACACCCAGCATGCCCCGCGCCCTTCCCCATCACCCCGATACCACTCCATCCTCCCAGACGCCCCGACCAACGAGTCATCCTTGCTTCTTCTCCCTTTCCCTCTTCTACCACTACATCCCCTCAGCTCCAAAGCCTCCCAGAGCCCAGTCACGTGCCCTCTCCACTCCTCACGCTGGAGTCCTGGCCACCACCATCGCCTGCCTCCTCCCTGCTCTCCTCGCTTCTCCCTTTGCTGTTTTACAGTCTGTGTCTCAACACACCCCTCCAAACACGAGTCAGGCAGGTGTCGCGGCCCCTCTGCTCCAACTCTCTTCGGACCCCCCAGTGTGCTCAAAGAGACAGCCAAGGTCTCCAGGACAGTCTGCGAGGCTCTGCAGGACCTGGCCCTTGGGCACCACTCTGCCCTGGCCATTGCCACTGTCCCCTCCCTCGCACCATGCCAGCCACACCAGCCTTCTTGCTGCCTGACAAACATGCCAGGCCTCGCCTAGGTAAGGCCCGTGTGCAGGGTTTCCCCTCAATCTGGTTCACTCTTCCCCCTGGGACCCCCACAGCTAACTCCCTCACCTTCCTCAATACTTGTTCAAGTTCCCCTTCTCAAGGAGGTCAGTGCACACCACCTTACCTGCAAGACCACCTTATGGACACCCCAGATAGCCACGGACACTGGTCCCAAAGCACCTGTCCTGTGGCACCCAGGTGGTTTCCGTCTATTGTGTGGATCTGCTGTTGTCTACCTCCTCCCATAGAACATAAGCTCATGAGGGCAGGAAGCCTCTTCCTGGGGTGTCCTAGTGCCTGGCACAGGGCAGCCACTGAATAAACCCACACCGAATAAGGGAATCATCAGGGGCTCCAGCATCCAGCAAACTTAGCTTCAACTCCTGTCTGCAAGTTGTGGCTCCAGGACTTCGGTTCACTCACTTCCTCTAATTCCCAGTGCAGCTTCCACCTCTGTAGAATGGGCTTGTGCTGTCGACCCCCCACCAGCCTGCGGTTAGGATGCTGGGAGACAATGTATCTAATGACTGGTAGCATGTGCGGGCGAACACACACACACACACACACAGCCAGCAGGACGTGTGCAGGCAGCTGCCTGCATAGCATTCAGTCCGCATTGAGAGGAGACTCTGTGTCTCAGCTGGCAACTCCCTACCTGTGCCCAGATACGGAGCGCTCGGGGCCCTGGCGGGGGCAGCTATGCGGTGCAGGCCATGCTGCCAGGAGGGGCAGGAATGTATAAACATCCCAGGCTGCCATTCCAGGGCTGGATTCTCAGGTCGGCGTGCAGGAGCTCCCTTGCCACGTGAACGGGCTCTCCACAGAGAGGAAATGATTTTAACCAGCCCGAGGAACAGGGGGGCCATCCATCTGCCATCGTGTAGGGGAAGAATTAATCTCGGAAGTGGGGTGGTGGAGGTGCTGAAGAGAGGAAAGCCTGAAGCAGATTAAAATGATACAGAGAGAATTCACAGCGTAACTGAACAAGAGGGCGCCAGGGCCCCAGGCCCCACTGCCCCTAATAATTCCACGTGTGTCCTTCTCAGCAGGTGGAACATGGGGTAGTGGCAAAAAATCGTAACCATGACCTTTAGAGACTGGAGCAGACTTCTGTAGCCATTGTCTCATTTAATTTTCATAGAAACCATTTGAGGTCCTCACGATTCACCGTGTGTGTGCACGGGGAGGGTAGGAGCCACAGGCACCCGGCTGCAGCGGCCTTCAGCCTGCCACACGCTCCCTCTTTGGCTCGCTTACAGTAAGCTGCTGTCCGTCTTAACCCTTCAGGGCTGGGGAACTGTGTTTTGTTTTGTTTTGCTTTGTTTTGTTTTTTGTTTGTTTGCCAAGGGCTATTTGGATATTTACAGCATCATTTGCTGGCCATACAAAATTATCAGCTTAAAAATTAGCCTGCTATCGAAGTCTTCAATTGGAGTCTCAGCTGCAGCTGCCTGAGCGGAGCCTTCCATGGCCCACGGGCCGGACGATCCCCACCCCATAGCAGATGGACGGAAAAGCACCCAAACATGCAGTGGATGCTCCTCATCAGGAGACAGAGCGTGGGCAGCCCCTGCGCCCCGGCCCTCCCCCCAGTAGCACCCTCTTTTTCCCTAAGGCACCTGGCGTTCGCCGCCACGGACGAGTTCTGTGCCGGCACACTCCACAAGCGAAACCCTCCGGGATGTACAAGCACGCTTCTGCTACACGGGACACTCGCCACGTGGAGCAACGGTTCATCCATTTGTAGAGCTGCACGTCCTGTTGTCTGAAGAATAACCCAGTGTGGACAGACGCTCGAGTTCTCTGGGTAGCCCACCCATCTAGAAATGGGATCCTGCATCACAGTGTGTGTGTGCGTTTAGATGTCACGTTCCAGTTTGGAAGGTAGCTTTGCTGCAGAGCCGCCCTAACTTACTCCCGCCAAAGGGTAAGGGTTTCAGTTGTCCCACGTTTTTGCCAACACTTCATACTGTCTGTCTGACGTTTCGGCCATCCTGGCGGCTGTATGACACAATCTTGCTGTGGTTCTAACCTTACTGAATTTGAGTTCCTTTTCCAGTACCCACTGGATGTGTGAGCAGCCTGGTTTGTGAAGTGGTGGCTCAAGTGCTCCATCCGTTTATTTTCATCTATTATCTTTTTTTTTTAAAGATTTTTATTTATTTATTTGAGAGATAGTGTTACAGACAATGAAAAGGAGAGACAGACAGAAAGGTCTTCCGTCCACTGGTTCACTCCCCAAATGACCACAACATCTGGAGCTGCGCCCATCTGAATCAGAAGCCAGGAGCTTCTTCCAGGTCTTCCATGTGGGTGCAGGGGCCCAAGGACGTGGGCCATCTCCTACTGCTTTCCCAGTCCACAGCAGAGAGCTGGATGGGAAGAGGAGCAATCAGGACTAGAACTGGTGCCCATATGGGATGCAGGTGCCACAGGTGGAAGATTAACCTACTGTGCCACGCCGCCAGCCCCCATCTATTATCTTTTTACTTAGGGGTTTTGTGAGTAAATACTCATGTGTATTAGTGTTTTTCCTCCACTGATTTGTATTACTTATCCCCTGAGAAAGAGTCCTTTGTGGGAAGTGTAAGTTACAGACAGGAGGTTGAGAAGCTGTTCTTTTTCCAGATGGCTGAAATCCCCCGTTAACCACAGAAGAAATTTCCCTGTGCACTTGGGTCTATAACTGGAATCTCTCTCCTTTGTGCTCATCCACCTGCCTACTTCTTCTCCAGTATCAGACTGTTAATTGTTGAGTTTCAAATGCTTTAGGATGCAATCAAGCCTGCCCTACTTCAGTAAGGGCTATGTTTCTTGGAATTTTCCATTATTTTTACATATTTTTATCCAGGTAAACTTTTTTTGAGACTTATTTCATTTGTCAGAGTGACAGAGAGAAAGAGGGATCTTGCATCTGTTGCTTCATTCCCCAAATGACCGCAATGGCCAGGGCTGAGCCAAGTCGACGCCAGAAGCCAGGAACCCCTCTGGGCCTCCCACATGGGTGGCAGGGGCCCGCGTACCCTGGCCATCCTCCGTTGCCTTCACAGGAGCATCAGCAGGCAGCTGGCTCAGGAGTGGAGCAGCTGGGACTGGAACCAGTGCTCACAGGGATGCTGGCATCAAAGGCTTCATCCACAGCACCTCAGCACTGACCCCAACTTTGCTTTTATTTCATGAGATTTTACAACCCCCCTCCAAAAACTCTGTGAAGTTTAAATAGGAGCTTCATCCCTTTAAATCTGAGACTATGCTCATCTTTATGAAGTTGAATGTCGCTGTCCAACATGAGGGAAGCTTCTCATTTGAAGCAGCCTCTGTGTGTCAGCTAAATTCCTACACAAATACCTTGAGTTTTTCAGTATTTCCCAGCTGGCTATTTTTAGCATGGAACAAACTGTTGGTCTTGTATATTAACTCTGGCTCCATCACTTGGCCAAATTCTATTGTTTCTAACAGTTTTTCTGTTGGCTTCTTGGAATCAGCAAACGCATAGGTGTATCCTTTGCAAATAATGACACTTGGCTGTTGTTTCTCAAGATTTTTGTCTCTCATCTAATGTCATTGATTTGTGCTGTGAGGACAATGTTACCTGCACAGTAACATGCTCATGGGGCCAGAAAAGACATTGTGAACATAAACCAGTGAAACTGGGAGAATAAGGGCAAGACTTCTCAACCTCCCGCTGGGACAGGGTGGGCTTGTTAGGTCTTTGTGGAGGTGGTATCTGCATTGTAGGAGGTTTAACAGCAGTGTTGGCTGCTACCTACTGGCCACCAGTAACCCCTGCCTGCAGTGTGGCGACCATAGACATCTCCCAGGCATTGCTCAGCATCTCCTGAAAACCACTGGCACAGGGGAAGGCAGCTGGAACCCCTGCCCTTAGAAGCCACTCTGAGCAAATTCCCTTACAGTATCTGCCTTCTCTGGCTTCGCATTTCCAAGCCCCCAAGGCCGACAGGCCCTTCCCACCCTATCCTCATGTTTCTCCTCCTTACCCTCGTAGTATAGAAACCCAGGATTTTTCCCAGGTCACCCTTTACAGGTGCTGTTCTCATCCCGTATGCCCTCAGTTTAATGCAAATGCTTCTGATCTTTCACCAGCATTCTTTTCTTATTAAAGATTTATTTAACTGAAAGGCAGAGTTGCCAAGAATGAGGGAAACAAAGACACACACGCGTGCACACACAGAGAAGGAGAGGGAAGAGGGGGGAAGAGGAGGGGAGAGAGAGGGAGAGAGAGGGAGAGATCTTTCATCTACTGGTTCACTTCCCAGTGGTCACAATGGCCAAGGCTGGACCAGGCTGATGCAGGAGCCTGGAACTCCATAAGGGTTTCCCACATGGGTAACAGGGGTCCAAGCACTTGGGCCATCTCTCACTGCTTTCCCAGGCACATTAGTAGGGAGGTAGATCAGAAGTGGAGCAGCCAGGACTTGAACTGGCACCCATACGGGATGCCAGTGTCACCCACTGTATCACAACACCAGCCCTTTCACCATTATTTTGATTTGAATGAAGCTTTTTAAATGATGTTAAGAAAATAGCATTTATGGCCAGTGCCATGCTTTATTTTACTAATCCTCCTCCTGCAGCACTGCACCCCAGGTTCTAGTTCCGGTCGGGGCACCGGATTCTGTCCCAGTTGCTCCTCTTCCAGGCCAGCTCTCTGCTGTGGCCAGGGAGTGCAGTGGAGGATGGCCCAAATACTTGGGCCCTGCACCCACATGGGAGACCAGGAGGAAGCACCTGGCTCCTGGCTTCAGATTGGCAAGCGCACCAGCCGTAGCAACCATTTGGGGGGTGAACCAACGGAAAAGGAAGACCTTTCTCTCTGTCTCTTTCTCTCTCACTGTCCACTCTGCCTGTCAAAAAAAAAAATAGTATTTATCAGAATATTTTGAGGTGAGAGTAATGGAAAACCAACTCAGCTTGGCTTCCAGAATAAATAGAATTTAACAGCTTGCATAAAGGTAGTCCAATGGTAGGTAAGTGTCAGGTGCAGCTTGATCAGGGCTCCACTTTCATTTGTCCTTGATTCTCTGAGCTCTCCCCTACTCTACATGCTGGCTGATTGCCCAGTTGCTTTTTCCTCTTGAGGGAAGCAGTGGCTGCCCTGTTCTTGACCTATACACCCAGGTTACAAACACACTTTGAGGGGGAAAAAAATCCCAGGTGTTTAGTTAGAACTTCCTAGGACTCTTTATGCACACCTGAAGCATTCACTGTGGGCAAGAGAATGACTTTCTGAGCTCTGGGCCTCCCTTAACGACTCACTATGGAAGCAGAGTTGCACGCCTGACTCAGCGCTGTCAGGAGCCTCGCTTAGAGCAGGAGTAGGGGTCAGTTCAATCCAAACTCTCGGATACCCACAATGGGGAAGGGATGGACAGCCACCAGGAAGTGCACCACCTAGTCCCATTATTAGTTACTTTATTTTAAATGACTAATATTGAATTGGATTAAAAGTCCTTTTTGGCTTCTACAGAGCTGGTCATCTGGTGTTTTCTCCTTTGCTGAGTTAATTTGAGGGATCGTCACAAAGTTCACAGAAAATGTATATTATGATAATGCATGGATGGCAAAAAATTTTTTGCACCAAAATAAACTGGCTTTTTAAATCCATTTCTAGGAACTTTTAGAAAACGCCCTCTTATGTCTGCACTAATAGATTTCATAACTTCGAAAGCCTTTGAATTGGGAGAAGAATTCCACTTGAATGTGCTGTTCTACTCTTTTAATATGTGGTGGAAATTTCAGCCACTATCTTATTTAAATTTTTCTCCATGGTGGCCCTAAGTGAGACTGATCGAACGTTTTCTATTTCTGTGCTAACTTTGTCAACTTTCAGTATCCATGCTATCCCAGTTTTGCAAAAAAGAATTTGGAAGCCACTCTCCTTTCTGTAGACTCCACAGGGTTTAAATAGTCTCAGAATCATCTGCTACTCGAACACTGGAAAGAATTTACCTTTGAAGCCATCTGGACCTGGCACTCTTGTGAAGAAGTTGCTTTTTTATATAACTTTCGCAATTTCTCCCATTGTTTTTAGTCTATTTAGTTTGTTGCTACTTCATACGGAGTCAGTTTGAGCTTTAAAATTCCTAGAAAATATCTATCTCACTCATATCTTCAAATTTAATTTCACTTAATTTTTCCTAAATACTTTCCTTTTTCAAAAATTTATTTTGGATAGTGGCATTTTCTCTGGTTTCTATTGTAGTGCATTTGAGCTGTCTCCCAGTGGTTTCTCAATTTCATTGTGTTTGCCCCACATAAATCCTTCTTATATTTACTTATCAGCTTTCTTTCCTAATTCAGTAAAACCTTTTTTTCCTAATTTCCTGGGACCTATTTAGTTGGCCTTCCCTAACTTTTTGAAGAGAATGCTTAATTCATCTGTTTTAATTCTTTCTCACGTAGCGTGCTCTTGAATGTCAGGGTCTGAGTAAACGCCACGTAGCTATCAGACACTAACGTGTGCTCAGAGAGCGAGCTCCAGGCAGAACAGTCAAAAGAGATGGTCAGGAACTGCTCAGAGGAAGGATCGTAAGAGGCCACGGCAGGACTGGGCCACGAGACCTGGAATACACTGGGCACAGACGCATCTGGGGAGCGCTCTGTTTTGCCATCACCGGACCCGCCGCCCGTGGGAAGGTCAGAGGAGACCCCGCGAGTTCTACAAGCAGACACTGGAGCAAGACCAAGCCGCCTGCGCAACAAGGAAGCGGGCTGCCCCCCGAAAGAGTCGCAGCGTCCTCACCCATGAAGCCGAGGGGCCACGGGAGGCCCAGGGAAGATGAGCCTGGCGGTTCAGGAACTCGGTGGAGAACGTCTCAGGAAACCAAGAACGTGCTTCTGAGAGAGAGTTAACCTTACCCCTTCCCAGGTGCAAAAGCCGCGGAGCCACCTCAGGGCAGCTCCACTCAGGAAGGCGTGTTCAGGAGCCCAGTCCACTCATTCTCCTCCTCTCCCTCAGCTTTCATTAAGCCCAGGTGGGCTGCGCAGGAAGCCATGGAAACACTGCCATTACTTTAAACTATGCCTGAGCTCTAACATGACATGTGAAATGTGTCACCTGTCAGTTACCAGAAAAACAATCCGTATGCTCATGTAGTCACCGATTACAGGGATGGCCAAAGGAAAACATCTCCTGGTTTAACGAGTGCTGCATGTCTGACACACTGGTTGCACCTGTTGGGATATAGAAGCACTCCACGTGGAACATTCTCCTCCAAGCTGTGTTTCTAAGCAGTGTGTGATCCCTTCCTTCCCATGTATTCTTAGCCTTCATCGCACCTGCAATTTCAGGTTTCACTTTTTTTCTTTGACCCAGGAGTTATTTGTGAGAGTTTTTCTTTAGTTCCTGGGTGGTTTTTTTTTTTTTTTTTTTTTTTTTTTTTTTTTTGACAGGCAGAGTGGACAGTAAGAGAGAGAGACAGAGAGAAAGGTCTTCCTTTGCTGTTGGTTCACCCTCCAATGGCCGCCGCGGCTGGCGCACTGCAGCCGGCGCACCATGCTGATCCGAAGCCAGGAGCCAGGTGCTTCTCCTGGTCTCCCATGGGGTGCAGGGCCCAAGCACTTGGGCCATCCTGCACTGCACTCCTGGGCCACAGCAGAGAGCTGGCCTGGAAGAGGGGCAACCGGGACAGAATCCGGCGCCCTGACCGGGACTAGAACCCGGTGTGCCAGCACTGCAAGGTGGAGGATTAGCCTAGTGAGCTGCAGCGCTGGCCTCCTGGGTGGTTAATTTTTAAGGGGTGTTATTGTCTTGATTTTGCTTTTTTGAAAAAAAAAAGATTTTATTTATCTTATTTGAGAGGTAGAGTTACAGACAGTGAGAGGGGGAGACAGAGAAAAAGTCTTCCATCCGCTGGTTGACTCCCCAAATGGCCACAACGGCTGGAATTACACTGATCTGAAGCCAGGAGCCAGGAGCTTCTTCCAGGTCTCCCACGTGGGTGCAGGGGCCCAAGGACTTAGGCCATCTTTTACTGCTTCCCCAGGCCATATCAGAGAGCTGGATTGGAAATGGAGCAGCTGGGACTAGAACTGGCGCCCATATGGGATGCCGGCACCACAGGCAGAGGATTAGCCTACTGCACTATGGCGCTGACCCCAACTTTGCTTTTTCAGTTTCATGGCACTGAAGTCAGACAATGTGAATTAGACAATGGAGGCATAAACTCCCCAGAGGCCAGGGCCTAAGGACAGCATGTGGGTTAGAGTTTGCAGTCTGGCTCTCCTAGTTTCCTTCTCCCATGTCTCTACTGTGTTGTTCTTTGTTTCCTGCCCTTTTCTGGAAAACATCACTGTCCTCTCTCTACTCCCTGTGACTTGAAATGTCACAATACTTTGCATTACTGTGGAGCTTTAAAAAAAAAAAAAAAAAGATTTATTTATTTATTTGAAAGAGTTACAGAGAGGCAGAGAGACAGAGAGGTCTTCCATCCGCTGGTTCACTCTCCAAATGGCCACAACGGCCAGAGCTGAGCTGTTCTGAAGCCAGAAGCTTCTTCCAGGTCACCCAGGCCATAGCAGAGAGCTGGATCCGAAGTGGAGCAGCTGGGACTCGAACTGGTGCCCATACGGGATGCTGGCACTGCAGGCGGCAGCTTTACCCGCTACGCCACAGCGCCGCCCCCTATTGTGGAGCTTTCGCCATGTTATACTGGCCCTCTGGCTACTCGTGTGCCTTGTTTCTGGGGAATTTCCTTATATTGCTTTTTTCATAAGCCTCTCCTCTTCATTTTCTCCACTCATCCTAGAACTTGTATTAGAAATTGTAGGCTCCCTCGGTGCCTCTCCTAGCATTATTACTATTCTCCTGTTTCCCTCATATTCTGTCTTCCTGAAAGTTTGTTCTTATTTAGCCTCAATACTTCTGCTACCTTGAAAATCAGAAGCCAACAATGGAAAACATTATGTTAAGTGAAACTGGCAGACACAAAAGATGACACAGTGTAAGGTCCCACCTCTGTGAGATGCCCAGAGTAGCTAAATTCAGAGAGTTGGTAAATTTAGGGACAGAAGGAAGATCCGGGTCCGCTGGGGGTGAGGAAGAGAGTAATGGCTACAGGATCTAATTAGAGGGCTGAAATTTCGGGGGCTTGTGAATATGCTAAATGCCACTGTCTGCTTATTTATTTACGTGGGAGAGGGAGGGAGGGAGGGAGGAAGGAAGGAGGGGAGAAGGAGAGAGGGTGAGCGGGGGAGGGGGAGAGGGGAAGTGGGGAAGAGGGGGAGGGGGCAAAGGGGAGGGGGAGAGAGAGCACTCTCATCTGCTGTTTCACTCCCCAAATGCCCACAACAGCTGGAGCTGGGCTGTAGGGAAGCCGGGAACACAACCCCGGTTGTGAGAGGCAAGGACCCAAAAACGTGAGTCTCCGCCTGCTGCCTCCCGGGCTGTGCATTAGCACGGAGCGAGAATCAAGGGCAGAACCAGGATTCAACCCCGGCACTGGGCTGTGGGCTGTGGGCTGTGGGCTGTGGGCGTCTCCACCGGCGTCCGCTGCTGTGCCCGACATGCACCTGCCCCTGAACGCGTATTTTCAAGTGGTTACTTTCGTTATGGGAAATTTACCTCCGTAAAACGAATACATTTTTTCAGAGAAGCAGACGAAGGGGAAAGAAAAGGACATTCGTGTTCACGTTCTAATTTCCAAGATCTCTCTCTGGTTCTCCTAATCCTATTTCCCACGGCACCCATTTCATTGCTTGTTTAATGAAAGTCATAGCCCCCGGGGCGCCTCTGAGGACACCCAGCGAACAGTTTTAGTCCCTTTTGTTGCCTGTAATTACTTGCGTTTACTCTAGAATTACTTTCAGATATGTATTTAGCTTCGTCTCCTCTTCTGTGTGAGAGACGGCGGTAGTCTGGCAATTCGCTCCAATCCTCTCGCGCCACTCAGCCTGACCCCAGCCCACAGAGCGAGGGCGGCACCTGACTCCTCTCTGTGGGTAGAAGAGGGGACAGTGGGGTGCGCCGGTCAAGCCGAGGCGAACGCGCTTCCTCCCTGCTCGCTCTCTCGGGAACGATCGGGCAGCCCTGTGGCGACGGACGTCCGCATGGCGAGGAAGTGAACCCCCTCCCTGCCCGCTGCTGGCAGGGGTCTGGACCTGCGCCTCCAGCCCGCAGGCCTGGAAGGCAGCTATCTCGAAATTGGAGCCTCCTGCCTCAGAGCCTGAACCCGCCTGCTAAGCCACACCCAGAGCCTGCTAAGCCACGCCCCAGAGCCTGCTAAGCCACGCCCCAGAGCCCACCCCGGAAACTGCCAGGTGATGAGTGAAGGCTGCTGTAAGCAGCTGAATTTGAGGAGAGTGTTTAACCCAGCACAAGATGACTACTACGGAGTTACTATGGCTTCCCGAAAATGTGCCGGGGTCTTTGTTGAACTGTTTTTTCGAGACCGGGGAGGTCTAAAGTTGTGAGAATCCCTAAATACATGGACAGGGGGTGTGTCCTTGCTGAGTGGACGTGGACGACCTCGTCCGGATCCCGTCATGCTCACGCAGCACCGCAGACGCGTTCTCGGGCCTGCCTTGCCCACTGCCATTCCTCCATCCCCAGGAGAGTTGACAAAGTCTCCTTGCCACTGCCGGCCTCGCACTAGCTCGGTCTCTCTGACACTGTACACATTATTTTCTTTTTACTATTATTCTAGTCAGCCCCTGGAGGAAGACAAGATCTGATCTTGTCATTTAATCCCCGTGCCTTCCTTTAGCTGGTCATCTTTTCATGACTTTTTAAAATATTTACTTATTTATGTTATTTGAAAGGTAGAGCAACTGGGGAGGGGGAGACATACACAGAGAGAGAGAGAGAGAGACAAAGATTTTCCATCTGCTTGTTCACTCCCCAAGTGGCTGCAGTGGCCAAGGCTGGGCCAGATGAAGCTGGGAGCCAGGGGCTGCATCCTGGCCTCCCACATGGGTGGCAGGGATAAGCACCCTTCCACTGCCCTCACAGGCCCATGAGCAGAAGCAGAGTAGCTGGGACTCAAACCAGCACTCCAGTGTGGGCGCAGCTGCTGCAAGCAACAGCTTAGCCAGCTGCCCTGCCACCCCCACCCCTTCAGCACTATTGTAACCCATCTCTTCTATGCAACTTATACTTCCATTTGTTTTCTAACTATGAGTTTTTCTTTTACTCACTATTCTTTCTCCTTCATTTTCACTAAATAACAGGCACATTTTATCTTCTTGTGCCCTCACCCGAGTTGCTTGAATTTTTTTGCTTTCTGAAGCCCTTCACCTCCTCCACAGTTGTCTGATCTGGTTGTATGTTTTCATTTCTGAAAGCTGGAAAGGACACAGTCCGTGCTAGTCTCCTGGCAGTTGTCTTTTTGATGTCATGGATGATATGTATTTAATCCTTGGCTTTTCAATGGTTTGGTCTCTTGCTCTAAAATAAGGGTCAGCAAACTTTTTCTATACAAGGCCGGATGGTAACTATTTCGGGCTTTGGAGGCCATATGGCCTCTGTCAGAACTACTTAGCTCTGCAGTGGAGGCAGGACAGCAGCCAGAGACAGTGCGTAAATGAATGGGTATGACTGATCCACTGGAGATGTATTTACCAAAACAGGTGGTTCCAAAAAAGAACAGGTGGCAATTTGAATCTCGTCCGTGAGCTTTCATTTGCCTACTTCTGCTGTAAGAGAGGAACAGAGTGATCACACACTTCTTTGTGGTGCTGATCTCATACCAACGTTATGCAAGAGCCAACACTGGGGAGGGAGGGAGGGAGGGAAGGGTACATGGGTCCTCTCTGCACATTGCCTTGCAACTTCTTATGAATCTATAATCATTGCCAAATAAAAACTCTCATAAAGCTCATGGAATTGAAATAAAGAGTAAACAATTTAGCACCACCGTGAATGAGTGTGGGATTTTGCAGTGGTGGTAGAAGACTAAACCGTCCCCTGACCCCAGGCCACTGAGACTTTCTAGTGGAAGGAACAGTGGCTTCCTGGGGGCAGGGGTGCCACGACCCACAGCAGAACCAGGTTCATCTGGCTGTAGGTCGCCATGGGGAAGCCCTTCAGTCCCCAGCCAGTCCTGGGGTTTGGGAATCGGTTGCTCCAGGAGACTGGCTGATGCACATAGCCAAAAGAGTCAGAACTTTAGGAAGACCTAAATAATTTCCTTATTGTGTAGATGGGAAGCTAGATCCACATGTATAGAGCAGGTTGGAGGTCATACTGGGATCTGGAGTCCAGTCCTGGGTTTTGCAACTGAAACACTCATCCCGCAGCATCTGAACAGGACTTTTTCCTGTCCTGAGCTCACTTAAAGTCACCTTGGGAGTGCCCAGATGGTGATCAAGAAGAGGAAAACAGTTTGGGTCTTGGCTGTGCCTTGCAGAGAACACAGCACCCTGGGAACCAAGGACAAAGGAGCTGGGAACCATGAAGGTGGCCCTGTGCAGGCCCGGGGTTCCCAGCACCACCTGTGAACTTTCTCTTCCATGTTGGGCTTCAATCACTAAATCAAGAATCCATTTACTGAGCATGCGTTCTGGACCATGCCCCCGGCCCTGTGGTGCTAACTGCCTGCAGGGGCATTGCCGTTCATAGCTGTGGCCCAAATCATGTGATGGCAGATTTTATGACGGCAACTTGACTGTATCAGAGGATACCCAGAAACCTGGGAAGGCCCTATTTTGGGTGTGTTCTAGAGGGTTTTGCAAGAAAGATTAGCAGGTGAGTCTGAGTGAACTAGATGGGAAGACTTGGCCTCCATATGGGAATGTGGAGAGTTGGCACAGAAGGAGATTGATCTCACTGTGAGACCTGGAACATCCTTAGCTCTGTGTCTTTGGGCACCAGGATGTACCCAGTGATCCCCTTGCTGGCACTCAGGCTTAGGACCTCTGCCAGGAACGCATCCTTCCCAAGAGCCTCCAAGCGGGGTGCAACTCCGCCGACACCTTGATTTTGAACTTCTGATGCAGACTCCGGACTTCTGGTCTCCAGAATCATGAGCGAATGGAGCTCTGTTATTTTGCACCACTGCACTGTGGGGATTTGTTCCAGAAGCAATAGGGAACTGACACAAAGGCCGTTAGTGATCACGATCAGAACAGATGTGGAGGGATGTCTGTCCCTGCTTCACAGATGAGGAAAGCAGGTCTCAGCCAATTCCCAAGGTCACTCAGTGGGCACGTGGCAGGTCCAGGGCTCCGTCCAGGCCCGCCAGGTTCTGAAGCTCACGCTCTCACCATTCTCACACAGCAGCATCATCAGTGGACACCCAGGGTGCAGCCTCAGCAGGCTGACGTCCTCCATGGCCCAGCGCTGCTTAGCCCCTGTGCAGGGACATTCTGCCACAGTTCAGCCCAAGCACTGGCTGCCAGCAACTGAGCCATGACATCAGCTCTCTCCTACAGCATGCACCTGCTCACCCAGGAAACCGGAGGCCGGGTGTTGCCAACCAAAGCTAGACACACCTTCTCCCTCAGTAATGCATCTCATTGACTTTTTTTTTTTTTTTTTTTGACAGGTAGAGTGGACAGTGAGAGATTGAGACAGAGAGAAAGGTCTTCCTTTGCCGTTGGTTCACCCTCCAATGGCCGCTGCGGCCGGCTCACCGTGCTGATCTGAAGGCAGGAGCCAGGTGCTTCTC
The DNA here is from genome assembly GCF_964237555.1 of Oryctolagus cuniculus. Classification (NCBI taxonomy): domain Eukaryota; kingdom Metazoa; phylum Chordata; class Mammalia; order Lagomorpha; family Leporidae; genus Oryctolagus; species Oryctolagus cuniculus. Next base: position 50,559,744 of record NC_091448.1, read on the forward strand.
CTGGTCTCCCATGCGGGTGCAGGGCCCAAGCACCTGGGCCATCCTCCACTGCTCTCCCAGGCCATAGCAGAGAGTTGGCATGGAAGAGGAGCAACTGGGACAGAATCCAGCGCCCCGACCAGGACTAGAACCTGGTGTGCCAGTGCCGCAGGTGGAGGATTAGCCTAGTGAGCCGTGGCGCTGGCCTAATGGACATTTTTTCTAAGACACCACCCCAGAAATGTCCATTACAGGATAGGTTATAATAACATAAAAACAGAAGCCATCTAAACACCTAACAGTATGAGCTTGGTTAAACAAATTATAATCCATCAATAGTTGGGAGACTACACACTCTTTAGAAATATACAAAAGTGTGGAAAAAAAAAGAAATATACAAGTGTGTAAAGACAAGGAGAACATATGAAAAACTTTCTGACATAACCTTAAGTAGATAAAGAGCTAAAAACTATTTGAATTTATAGTTGAATACTGTGAAAAAAAAGTACTAACTATGAATGTCAATTGGATTAAAAGCAGAAATTTTGGTGAACTCCCCACCCAACAGTAACTAAATTTGCAATAGGCATATTACCTTTATGACCAATTTGTACGTACATGAGAAGGGACATTTTTAGCATCATAACTTATTTATAAGACCCAACCCAGAATGATATGGGCTCTCACGACTCCATCCCATAAATGATTCAGGACCTGGGAGTCCTGGTTCTGGACATGGGAAGACTAAGAGGGCCATGAGCTCCATCCTTCAGCGCTGGAGCACTGTCATTTGTGAGAAAAATTAGCCTACCTCCATGTGACGCCAGAGTGCAGGATGGAGACTAATGGGGACACGCTTCTCTCTTCAGTCTAAGAAAAGACTCTCAAGGTAAAACTTCCCAACAGCAGACGGCTGCCCGTAAGGCGGGGAATGTCTCGTCTCACAAAGTGTTCAAGCTGAAGCCAGAGCTCTGGTTCTCCAATATCGAGACAGAACTCGAAGCAGGTGGAAGGAAACCAGAGGAAGCAGAACTGGAACGAAACCGGAGGTTGGGCCAGGGTCAGACGTCTCCGAGGCTGAGGTCTCTCTTGCAGTTTCCCGCAGCAGGGCCACCCTCATTCCCAACGGGTTTCACCCAAGGACACCATGAGTGGCGGAGTTGCCACAAATGCAGCAAATGTCCCAGAACACAGGGGCCAGAGAGCCCTCGAGAGCGGCAGGTGGGCTGTGTAGGGCTGAGCGCCCGGGACAAGCAGGCTGACTGCTGGCAGCCCACCCCCACCCATTGCTATGGTATCTCCCAGGGTGGCTGGGCTCCCACTGCTTCCCTTCAGAAATGAAGATGAACTCAGCCAGACTCTGCCTGGAGAAGGGGAACAGAAACACCAGCAGACAGACTGAAAAGATGATGCCTGTGCCAGCCTGACTTTCCCAGTTGGCTCTTTTTTTTTTTTTTTTTTAAGTTTATTTGAGAGGCAGAGAGCTGCCATGCACTGGTTCACTCATCAAATGCCCACAATAGCCAAGAATGGACCAGGTCAAACTGGGAACTCAATCAGGTTTCCTACATGGATGGCAAGAACCCAACTACTTGAGCCGTCACTGCTGCCTCCCAGGGTCCGCATCACAGTCACAGGGAGCCGGAGTCAGGAATCAAACTTGGATACGCCAGTGTGGGACATGGTCATCCTCAGCTCTAGGCTAAACACCAGCTCCATCACTGTGCTCTTTGTATCATATAGATACACACAGACTTACTCACAAATATACACACACATATATACACACACATACATATGTACACACACATACTCACAAATATACACACATGTATATACACACACATACATGCACACGCACACACACACATGCTTTTCTGGGAAGAAATTAATGACCCTCAGCAGCTCATTGTTCCTTGACGCTCGTCACAAAAAGCATAAGTGATCATCCTGGTTTCATATAAAATCGATATTTGAATGAAGTTGATATTTAGAAACCATGAAAAGTCTAGCTGGGGTGCCAGCACAGTGGCGCAGTAGGTTAATCCTCCACCTGCAGCGCCGGCATCCCATATGGGCACCAGTTCTAGTCCCGGCTGCTCCACTTCTGATTCAGCTCTGTGCTGTGGCCTGGGAAAGCAGTGGAAGCTGGCCTAGGTACTTGGGCCCCGGTACCTGTGTGGGAGACTGGAAGAAGCTCCTGGCTCCTGGCTTCAGATCGGTGCAGCTCAAGCCGTTGCAGCTATCTGGGGAGTGAACTAATGGATGGAAGACCTCTCTCTCTGTCTCTACCTCTCACTGTCTGTAACTCTACCTCTCAAATAAAATAAATAAAATCTTTAAAAAAGAAGTCTAGCTGAACCCAGGCGTGTGAGGTGGGCGCAGAACACACCCCACGGCACCTTGCACTTGAAGGCAAAGCCCTCCCCTGGTTGGGCTGGACAGAGTGGCTGCCTTCCACGGAGGTGCAGGGAAGCGCCCATCAACAAAACCCCTGAGACCCACTACATTGATGAGACGCTTTCTGTATGCATTTATCCTGGAGTGATCAGGAATGCTGCTCCCAAGGCCTCTGGAAAATCAAACAGCTTTCCATCCCAGTTCTCCTTCAGCAGAGTCTTTGGTTGCTTCCAACGCCTGTTCGCTGTTCATCTCAGCCTCGGGCAGCCCCGCGGCCATTCAGGGCAAGTTGATCATCAGCAACAGGTCTCAGGGGCTCCTCCTTAAGGCATCGATCCCTCCCCTGCTTCTAGCCAAAAGGAGCATGGGAGGATGCTCTGGGGCTTCTGAGAGCCACGGCCAAGAGCTGACTTCGTCCCAAAGTCCTCACTTCCACCTGGAAGAGGAGCCACTCGTGATACACCTGAAGATGGGAGCAGCCTTGCCGTGTGCCCTGCTCCTTAGAGCACTTGGAGGTCATCGTAGATGCACACGCGCGTGTAAGAAACAATGCAGGCGACTCCCGTGCACCTTGCCCTGCTGCTCCTTGCAACAGGATTTCCTGATTTCCTGAAACTACAGTATCGCAGTTAGGATACTGATGTGGACAGAATCCATCTTGATCAGAATCCCCCAGTTTTACTGGCACTCGTGTGTGTGTGTGTGTGTGTGTGTGAGAGAGAGAGAGAGAGAGAGAGATAATTAAGTTCTACTCAGTTTTGTCACCTGTGCGGTGACTCCGCACTGCCCTATTCCAACCACGATCATCTCCTTAGACCCTCCCGCCAACCACCACCCTTCCTTAACCTCTGCTAATCACCGATGAGTTCAGCAATTCTAAAATTCTGCCATTTCAAAGCTGTTACATAAATAAAAATCACACACTAACATTCAGGGTTGGCTTTTTTTCATTCCCCCTAATTCTCTGGAGGTTCATGCAGATTGCTGTTTGTATCAGCAGTCAGATCCTTTGTATGGCCAGGTAGGTTTCTGCGAGATGGATACATCAGTTTGTTTAACTGAGATGGATACATCAGTTTGTTTAACCATTCACCTAATGTAGAACATCTTGGACCGATTTCAGTTTTCAACTGTTACAAATAAATCTGGCGTGAATACCTGGGAGCAGGTTTCCGCGTGCAGCTGAGTTTTCATTTCCCTGGGATAAACACGCAGGGCTGCAGAGCGCTGCGAGGTGATGCAGCTGATGCAGCTGCGTGTCTGGTCTGCTGAGAAATTGTGAGGCTGTTTCCCACGCTGGCTGAATCACGTCACAGTCCCACCAGCAGAGCACCAGTGACCCACTTTCTCCACGTCTTCACCAGCACTCGGTGTTGTCCCTATTTTTTACTTTTAGCCAAACTGAGAAGTGGGTGGTGATAGCGCACTGTGGGTTTAGTTTGCATTTCCCTGACGGCTAATGATGTGGAACACCCTTTCCTGTATCTATGGGCCATCTGCACATCTCCTCCGGTAACATGTCCATTCGTCTAGCCCAGCTCCTAGCTGGAAGGCTGGGATGTTTCCTGCTCCTCACACTCTCGGCTCCACAAGGCAAACTGCACAGCAGCCACAAACCCCTGCCTCACAGGCCACGGTGTCTCCCAGCCCTCCCCAGCACAGAGAATCAAGAAGCTGAGGGATCACTCCCTCCTCCTCCTTCCCGCTCTCTTAGCAGTGCAGGATTGTAAGGAAAGTGGTGCAATGAGCCTTAGCAATACTGATTTGAAGTCCAACTCCACTGCGGATCCACTGTGCAACCCAGAGCCCTTTCTTCTCTCATCCACCAAACAAGGATGCCGGATCCAAGGATCGCCAGCTTCCTGGCCCCGTCTCTGAGCCCGACATTTCTGCAGGGAGGGCGTTGCCCCGTGCCATGCCGCTGCTTGGAACTGCCCAGTACCCATCTCCCTTCTCAATCGACAACACGGACTTCGGGCAGCCTCTCCTCGTCCCCATTCACCCTGGGCTCTGGCAGAAGCTGCCTGCAACCCCAGCTCCTGTCCCCTCTGCCACCAGGACTACATGAGCAGCTCTGAACTAATCAGGGTGTCTCTGTGCCTTTGGAGATTTGGTCACTTAAGCCAGTTTGACCAGCGGAAGCTCAAGAATTTCATTTGCTAATTTGGGAGGCAAAAAACGCCCACTCAGCAGGGAACACAGATCAGGGCCACACAAATCCTCCCAAACTGGCAGACAGCCTGGGGCCATGAGATCAGACTCCTACAAACACAGGGGAGGTGGAAGTAGCAGGTAGAGGGGACCTGAGTGCTGGTCACACAGCAGAGGACACAGGACCAAGACTCCATTCCTCCCCTCCCCACCCCCCCACCCACCCCCACCCCCCGCTGAAGGCTCCAGCACATGCCAGAATTCCTGTAGCCGCTTACATCTTCTCTGACTTGCAACCAAAAACTCCTAGTGCGTGCAAACGTCCAGCAGCATCCCTGGCAACCTGGAGAGCTGCAGGGACAGCGTCCAGGTCCCTGGCAGGGGGCACCTACCTGCAGAAGCACTGTGGGGGTACTCAGACGTGTGGGTGGGGCTGTCCCTTCTCACTTGCAGACTTCTGCAAATGCAGGACCCGCAGCCTCTATATCCTGCCTGCCCTCTGACAAGTACCCACCCCCAGGTGCTGACCAAGGAGACCGGTCTCCGGCCTGCATCAACAAGGCCCTGTCCCTAGTGGGGCTCAGGAGGGGGAAGCAGCAGGTGTCTCCGATAGTTGGCGGCTCCAGGTGTAGCTCACCCTCGCGATGCCTCTGCCTCGGGACCTGCAGCCCCCCACACAGGCAGGCACCCCCTAAAGCCACGTGCACTGTCTGCAGAGTTCCTGCTTCTCCACACAGTGCACAGATGCCTCTCACCTGCAGCTGTGCACAATGAACGTGGCCCAAGTCCACCCTGACCCTCTGTGCTTCCAGGGACCTCCACCAGCCCATGACTGTCAGCACCACTGATGTCCCCATCCCGCTCTCCAACCCAGCGCTGAGCTTTGTGGCAGTTGGAACTACTCTATCAGCCAGGGTCACGTAGCACAAGGGCCCAAGACCTGCTTGCAGTTAATAGACCTCAGTTTACCAGTCCTTGCAATGGGGGCATGCCTTTTCTCCCCTGGTGTCAGGTCCGGGAACCCATGCCTGTTCAGTAACTCTGGGAGGATCCCAGAGCTCCCATGCATGTCCAGCTCCCCCCCCCCCCCGGTCACTTGGCAGCAGCAGTCATGTGGACATCAAGCCTGACAGCTGGAGGTGGTGCAGGAGGAAGGAGGGGTCTTGGGGACCCTGGGCTGGGGCAGGTGAGGGCCACAGCCAGGCTCAGTCTGCAAGATAGACCAATTGTGTCTGCCTTGCTGGCCGACCCTGAGATTCGATTCTGCCCTCGTTAGCACTGAGGTCCAACCTCCGAACTAACTGGCAGGCTGCACCTAAGGTAGGCTCAGTGCATCCCAAATGCACACATCGCCCAGTCCACCTGAATTGGCCAGGCCAGCGCTTCCGGAGTCAGAGGCTAAGGTCACTCACCTCCAGTCCTTCCTGGGGCCCACACGTGGGTGAGAACACAGCTTTTTTTTTTCAGTCAAGTGGCACAAGGTCTCTCCACACTACAGCCAAACACAATGAGGGCAGCTGACAGTCCCTGAATATTCAGGGTCATGAATGGTTGGACTCCTCAGCCAAGGACCCAGGCCCTTGAACCCCTCCCACTACCAGGCTCTGGGTGAAATACAGAGAGGATCTCACTGCAAATGACACGGGCACGGCCCTGCTCACCTGGAGCCAGCAGTTGAGAGAGTGACAAGAGACACGAGCTCATGGGGTGGGCATCAGATGCTGGGGGCCCCAACTCAGTCTGGGAGGATCCTGGAAGTCTTCCTGGAGGAGGTGGCATGTGAGATGATTGAGCAGATGACAGGCTGCGAGAAGGGGGAAAGTGTCCACAGCACAGCCCGAAGAGAAGCCCAGGCCTCCAACGTGGGTGGCAGGGACCCAGCTACTTGATCCATCACCTGCTGCCTCCCAGGTGCACATCAGCAGGAAGCTGGAATCATAACCAGAGCCGGGACTCAAACCCAAGCACCCCAATATGGAATGTGTGCGTCCCAAGCAGCGACTTAACTGCTGCACCGAATGTCGGCCCCTTGCAGGAATTTAGTGTGAGAAGCTCATTATTAGAGAAGTTGAAAAGCAAACAGGAAGGTGAGGCAGTGTGGATCCTATAACCATGGGGCGCCTCCACCACCCCTCGGGCTGCCCGGATGTGGAAGGGAGGGGTAAGCTGGGATACTCAGCAGGGGCTGCTCATGGCGTCTGGGGCCTCCTATGCAAGCTGCCTGGTGGGAGCCAAGGCCACAGCAGAGATTCGGGCATTGCCGGAGTTGCTCCAGAGATGGGAGGGGAGAAGCCAGGCGGGTGGGACGGCCCAGCTTCACTGGTGAGAGGCGGCCCGTGGACCAATCTCAGGGGAAGCCCATTGGCCAGGGAGCCCGGGGAACACTGTCTGCAGGGGTGATCCAACCACTCCACCTTACACCACCTGTGCCAGCAAAAACAGCAGAGGACGGACAGGGAGCAAACGTGACAGCAGACAGTCCGTGTAGCCAGAGAGACTAACAACGAGTGCCGAGACGGGTACCACAACCTGATGATGATCCTCATGAGTCAAGTCCGTAAAAATATGCTTGTATGGTAGTGGGTTGATCCAAATGAAGTGGCTATGTCTTTCTAGGTCAAAGCTTGTCCACTAGAGATGGATATTCGACCTCATGGTTAAGAAACCCTCATCCCATATCAGAGTACCTGGGTTTGAGTCCTACCTCCAGCCCCTGACTCCAGCTCCCTGCTCAGGGGGACCCTGGTGATGGAGCCCTGTCACCCATGTGGGAGCCCTGGATTGAGCTCTCTGGCCTGCCCTCATCCTGGCCACGGCAGGTATTTGGAGAGTGAACCAGCAGGTGGGAGCACCCTCTGTGTGTGTGTATGTGTGTGTGCTTGTGTGTATGTGTGCATACACCTCTCAAATCCATACTTTTTAAAAAGAAACTTGTCCGGCAGAAGAAATTACTTAGGGCTCAGAACTCTATGTCTGCGGAACCCCGTCTGAGATGGACACAGGAAACTGTTGACAATGACTGCATTAAGGCCACAGGGAGAGCAAGGTGGGAGTGATGCCTTCTGCCTTGGCCCTTTTTATAACTTGCAGAATTTTCCATCTGTATGTATCTATCTGGAGAAAAAATTGAACAAAATATTTTAATGATATGTCCAGTATGGTGGCATTTATATAAAGGGGTTGCCTTTAAAGCAAGCTTCCTACAAGTGATGGACAGTGCGGGACCCCGGAGGGGACCATCAAGGCAGGGTGGTGGGAACGGCAGCCAGGCAGACAAGGGGACAACTTTGCTGCGGGCACCCATCTGTGTGTTCCTCAGACCAGTGACACCCGGGCTCAGCCCCATCCTGTGGCTTGGCCATCATTCTCCTTGAACCCCTTTGTGCTTTCGTGAGGCCCTGATATGAGGAGACACTGCAGGATCAGGGCTTTCGGGGGAGACGGCACTGACTGGGGAGCCCAGACTCCTGGATCAGGGCAGGTGTAAGAATGTCCTGAGCCGTGCCCATTCCCACCTCGGGCTTGTGCCCCATGGACAGGCAGCACCTGCTCCTGGATAGAAAAGGAGACTCAAGAGAGCCTGACCTGCCCCACCCAGCGACTCACAGCAACACAGGCCCAAGTCCTAACATGCGGGCAGGGAGGGGCCGAGGAAGAACCCAGCTCTGGGGATCAGCCCTCAGGGCTTCCGATCCTGACCCCACTGCCCGGAGGGGGCCTGTGCACGGGGTCCTCCCATCTCTGAGATCCTTGCAAGTGAGGGGGCCAGGGCTGGGCCTGTGACTCTGACTGGAGAGTAAGGGGGGTGGGGTTCATCTGGGGATCACCCAGGGCTGGCCCTGGCCCCTGGGGGCTTGCTGAGGTCTCTGGCAGGATGCCTTTCTCCAGGGGTCATCAGTTCTACTGTGTTCCGGATTGCAGGTGCCGAGCGGCCTTTCCGCTGGAGAGACGTCTGGATGAAGGAGCCTGCCCTGGGCACAGGCTCCCCATGGTCAGTTTCACCAACAGGACTCAGGGCTGGCCTGGGGTGACTGGGGCAGCTGCCCTTCCCCCTTGTCCTCCATCAAGCCAGCTGGGGCTCCCTGTCCCTTTTCCCAGGCAGGCTTCCTGGGCTCCTGATCACTCTAATGGGCTTCCAGGACACAGAGCCCAGGAGCTTCCACCTTTGGCAGCAGGAAAGATGAGTGCAGTAAGAAGTGTGTTCTGGACCTGGCCGTGTGGAGGCGAGGCAGGAGAACCATCCAGGTCAGGTGCATCACCAGCAACAGGTGGTTGGTCAAGGTAACAAACTGGATCCTTAGTCCATGGGTAAAGGCAGCATCCAAGGCAGAAGCTAGCCTCAGGGCTGCAGACCCTGGGTCAGGCTGACCAGGGTCTCCATATGGTAGCTCTTAACCAAGGGACACACCCGGTCACCTGGAGAACTGTCCATCAGATTCCTGGGCCATGGCAGGTCCTGGGGACGTGTGTCTCCAGGGCTCCTGTGGCTGAAGATGCGGCCGCAGCCTCCCTCCTGACCTTCGGTGGCGGCACAGATAACCTCATCCCTTTGAATCAGACTCCTTGCTGCTCACTCTGGGCTGGAGGCTGCCCTGTGACCACGCTGGAGTCCCAGCCATACATTTCCATTTTGAATGCTTTGTTTCCAGAAACAGAAATTGCAGGGCTGGGATTGTGGTGCACAGGGTTAAGCAGCCACTTGCAATGCCAGCATCCCATATGAGCGGCCAATTTGAGTTGCAACTGCTCTGCTTCTGATCCAGCTCCCTGCTAACGCACCTGGGAAGGCAGCAGAAGATGGCCCAAGTGCTTGGGGCTCTGCCGCCTTTGTGGGAGGCCTGGATGTAGTCCCAGGCTCCTGGCTTCAGTCTGACCCAACCCCAGTTGTTGCAGCCATTTGGGAAGTGAAACAGCAAATGGAAGATTTCTTTTTTCTGTCTCTCCTTCTCTGTGTATCTGTGCCTTTCAAATAAATAAAATAAATCTTTAAAATAAAATAAAAAAAAAACAGAAATTGCATGAAAAAGGATCCCAGAAAGGCAGATGACAGGGTCAAGACAGGGCACCTTCATGAAAAGCAGTGAAGAGAGTGGATCCAGCCAGCAGCCATCTCTCGCCCACCTTTCTAGTGGCTCCCATTCACTGGTCCCTTCAGCGGACCAGTGGGCTGCTCCCAGGCTTCAGAGGTCATGGTTGCACAGAGAGTACGAAGAGAAAAGAGTTCAAGGACAAACAAGAAGGGCCGGCATTGTGGCATAGCAGTAAAACTGCCACCTGCAGTGCTGACATCCCATATGGACGCCGGTTCAAGTCCCAGCTGCTCCACTTGTGATCCAGCTCTCTGCTATGGCCTGGGAGAGCACTAGAAGTTGGCCCAAGTCCTTGGGCCCCTGCACCCATGTGGGAGACCTGGAAGGAACTCCTGGCTCCTGGCTTTGGATCGGCGCAGCTCCGGCCTTTGTGGCCATTTGGGGAGTGAACCAGCAGATAGAAGACCTCCCTCTCTCTCTCTCTCTCTCTCTCTCTGCCTCTGCAACTCTGCCTTTCAAATAGATAAATACATCTTTTTTTAAAAAAAGACAAACAAGAAGTGACCACAGATAGGAGCCAGGCTGAGACTTTTGTTGGTAGACAGAGCCGCCTTAACAATACTCACGTGCACACACACATACCATGTGCATACTGTTCACACTCTTCACATGCACGTGCAACGTGCAGATACATGCACACACGCGCGCACACACACACACACACACCATGTGCATACTGCCCGTACTCTTCACATTCACACCCATGTACATGTGGTTGTATAATGTTGTACGGCTTTGATGTTTTTCCCTTCCTGTACTTTCTAATTTCCTTTCTATCCAAGTAGGAAGCCAACTCTGGACTTAGTGCCTTCAGAGAGGTATTCGTTGGGGCACAGGGTAGAAAGGGACTCTGCTGTGCTTTTCTGGTTTGAGTTTTCTAAGCCTGTGGGAGACTTTGAGGGCTCACAGACTGGTAGACAGAGGAAGAAAATGGGATTTGCTGGTAAAGATAGTGTTTCATTGAAATAGGGACCAGCAGGGATTATAAAGCAAGCTTTCCTGGAACTGAATGAAGGAAGAGGCGAGAGTTGCATAGCCCTGAAACATGCCCTCTTGGGCTTAGCTCCCTGACATGGGCTGGGGTAGGGGGGTCCCAGATTCCAGGGATGAGCACAGGGCATGAGGAACCCTCGGCCTGGGCTCCCCACTAGGGCAACCATGACTGCTCCCCAGGTGGGACCTGGAAGGGGTAAAGAACTCCCAAGGCCAAAAGGACTCTGTGTTCCAATGGGCAGGTCGACCCAGCCGTACTTACAAAGAGGACAGCTTCACAGGGAGCCTGACAGGGAGGGCAACCTCAGCCTGGAGCGAGGGGCACCGGGACCCAGCCACAACCCCACCGCAGAGAAATTACTTCCGTGAAATGATGTCTGAACAGTGCATGGACCAGAATGCGTGTGGCGGCTGTGACCACTCAGACACAGGAGAGTTGTGAGTTCCATTCAAGTTTCCGGTAGCAGGCTTCCCAAGAGGTAGAAGTCCACACCTCGGTCAGTTCAGGCTACAGGAACAAAACACCCTCCTGAGTGGCTCAAACAGCAGGAGCTTGTCTTCTCATAGCTCTGGAAGTCTGAGGTGAGGGTGCCAGCAAGGGCGGGTTCTGGTGTGACCTCTCTTCCTAGCTTATAGACAGATACCAACCCGCCAGGTGCACCCATGACCTCCATGCAAGGGTATGAAGGGGGCTCTCTGGGGTTTCTTCCTGTAAAGGCACTAATCCTATCAGATCAGGGACCCACCCTTAGGACCTCATTCAACCTTAATTACTTCTGGGGAGGCTCCACCCCCATATACAACCACATTGGGGGTTAGAGCGTCAATCTATGAATCTGGGAGGGGGCAAACATTCAGCCCGTAATGCCCACTTGGTAGCGAGACCAGCCAAGCGCTGAAGGTTGCCTGCCCTGCCCACACTCATTCCCCTGTGATCATTCTGGAAAACAAGCCCTGTCTCCTTACTGTACAGAGACAAGCAATATTGAAATTGCTCCCCTAATCTGTATGCGATTGCCTTCTCCCTGATAGAAATATTGCCTCTTGCTGAGTATTTATTGTCCGCTTCCCTCCAAAGTATTGACTTTATGTAACAGTTTGATATACATCAAATCCTTTACGGATTTAATAAACTCCTCTGGTCAGCCTTCTGTTGTGAACACAATGAGATTTATGGTCATCTTGGTGTAAAACCCTTTTTCCTTGAAATTTTCTACTTCCAGATATCAAAAGATAAGAGGGGGAGCATTTATCATCTTGGAAATCGTACCCCATGTCTGCCTGCTGGGTGTTAGTCAGAAATGACTAGTGGTTAAAGGACTGAAATATGACAAATGCTTGACTGCCGAACAGCTGAGGCTGGGAGAAGAGCAGGATCTTTTTAAAAAAGTCTTCCTCTTCCCTTCATACAGGATTTTTCTTTGCAATTAATCACGAGCGCATGTAGGACCAAAAGCAGCCTAATTTGAGTTGGATGCATAACCTCGGGTGGACGTGACCGGAAGGTGAGCAAATGCAGTCCACTTGGGCTTCGTTTAGAAGGTGCTTATCGCATCCCCTGGGAGAGCCATGCACCTGCAGAGAGAAGCCACAGTGCTGGACAGAGTGAGTTCAGGGAGGCAGGAGAGCCCCTGCGTGTCAACCCACTCTTCCTTGGCTGCTTCCAGCTCCTCTGTCTCACCCTAGATATGTGCAAGAATCTCCTTTTATCTGAAGTTCTGCTTTCCATGGCTTCAGTCACTCACAGTCAACGACTATCCAAAAATCTCAAATGAAAAGTTCCAGAAACAAACAACTGATAAGCTTTAAATGGTCTATTCTGAGTAGCATGACGAAGGCTCCCTCCATCCAGAGCTGTGGGTCACCCTTGTGTGCAGTGTATCCACACTGTATCTGCCACCTGCCATGAGTCACTCTGTAGCCGGCTTAGCTTTCAGAACAGAATCACAACGTTTGCATGTGAATAACCCTGGTACTGTCGCAGAGCCTCACAGCGCCTCATTGCGCAGGCATCCTGTCATCTCACATCAACACAAGAAGAGACAGACACATTCCCCTCACTTCTATTACAACCCATTGCAATTACTCTTTCATTGTGTTGCTTAGTTGTGTTGTTAAACTCTTACTGTGCCTAATTTATGAGTTAAATATTATTATAGATTAATAGGTACAGGAAAAAAACATAGCCTACAAAAGGTCTGGCATGATCCAAGGTATTCCCTGGGGGCCTTGGAAGCTCTTCCCTGCAGATGAGAGGGGACAACAGTACTTTCTGCTCCTGTCTCAAGAGCAAGGTCAGTCCAGCCAATCTCTTCAGTGCCTAGAGGCTCACCCAGTGAATGAGTGAGTGAATGAAGATATGAATGAATCAGGCCTCGATTGAAAAGATCAAGGCTGGAACAAGAAGACCATACTGGGGTGGAGAACCTTTAGCCTGCCAAACGCCATTGAGACATTTACAACGTCATTCACGGGGCACACAAAATAATCAACTTAGAAATTAGCCTGCTACAGATGTATTGCACTTCGAGTCTCACCTGTGGTTGCCTTGCAGGGCCAGACCTAATGATTCCATGGGCCTTCCATGGCCTGTGTGCCAGGCATTCCCCACCCCTGACTCCAGGAAGTTATGGTAATGCAAGGGAACTTCAAAAAGTTCATGGAAGATGCATACTGTGAAAAAATGATGCATGTCACTCAGAATTTTTTGCCCCAAAATGAGCTTATCTTTCAATTCCACTTTTCCTCGATTTTTTGAAGTACCTCATAGATTCGCATTTGCCATTCTCTTTCATCTCAAAAGGAACTTTTCAGAAGGAAACAAAACCCTGGCAAGCAGTCAGAAAGGATCAAAAGGGAGAAGCCCCTCCAGCATCCGAGGTTCTTCTCCAAGGAGCGCACAGGAAAGAGAAGAAACAGGGAGAGATTTATGGAGCCTCAAAGCCTCCCATTAAAATTAAAGGCAGAGAGGAAAGCGGGTCTCCACATCTAATTGTCTTTCGCACAGGAACTGGATGTCAGTCTTTTCTAAGAGCCTATTAATTCTGTAATTTAGTGAGGCGAGAGCAGAGGGATGGACAGAGCCAGTGTGCAGTTTCCTGCCCTCCGCATTGACTAGCTGTCACCAGCCATGCATGTCCGGGTGGCTTCTCCTTGAACACTCTAAATACCCTGAAATTAAAAAGTTTTTACAGTCAGTTTAATAAGGAAAAAAAAACCTCTGCTTGCAAATCAGCTGGCAACACTGGGGTCCATGACACTGTACGTTATGATTTTTCATTACAGCTAAAAATAACTGGGCTCCTTGGAAGGGCCCCATGGAACCCAGAGATGCCTCAGTGGCTCCACTGTGCCGTGAGAGCGGCTCTCAAAGGCACAGGTGATTTATTACTGTGGCCCCTAAAGCTGTTGAGTGATGCAAGCGTGTGTGTTTGAGAAAAGGTCAAGGTTGCCTTGCACCAGCAACCTCCCCCATCAAAGGCACTGCTGTGGACACGCTCTGGTCCTGCCCAGACTTAGGATCTCCAATAGGACAGAGAAGGATGCTCAGTAGTCCAGGGCTCCCTGGGGGGCCAGCTGCTGGCAGGTGGGGCTTTTGTGCTACCAGCAGGATGGAGCAGCAGGTGGGGCTCCATGAACTCGTGCAGCTGTCTTCCCTCTCCTCACTCTCTCCTGTGTTCTCCCCACAAGAACTCGGGATCAGCAGGGAAATGCTGTGCGGGAAGCAGTACGCGTTGGCAGAGAATGCACCAGCCCCGCCTCCACCACTGTCTCCCTGGACACGAAGGAGGCATGTCCACACAAGCTGTGAGATAAGGATCCAGCGTTTATTTTGTTCCAAAGAGACTACAAATTACCCAACATCACATTTTCAGTAGCTCATCCTGTTTCCCTTGATTTAGCATACCTCTTTTCTTCTAGGGAAAATCTCCTTACAGTCTACTCCTAAATTTGAGTCTACTCCTAAATTCTCTAATCTGTTCCATTGACGTGTCAGTTTACTTACGTGCTAATGTGTTTTCATTATTTTTGTAGCCTCATAATTGCTTTTCCAAATTCATAGCACCATTCTAAAGAGCTAATGTGATGGCACTTCCTGCGTTGAAAAACCCGGTGGAAAATAATGGAAGAGTAGAGCAACAGAAAGATAAACAGAAAGAATCCAAGAGTGATTTACCTAGGGGAGAGAGATGGGGTAGGGAAGAAACACACAATAAATCCAGTGATGTTGGTCTTGTTCTGGTACTTAAGTAGGTGGGGGTGGTTCACAGATATATTATCATGTGTTATTTGCTTTATGACCAACACTCTATAGAGATAAAATAAATGTAGATATTATTTATCCATGGTTTCACATTCTACAGTTTCTGTTACACATGATCAACTATGATCCAAAAACATTAAGTGGACAATTCCAGAAAAACTCGATCACGAGTTTTAAATTGTGCACTATTCTGAGTGGGTATGAGACACCCTGCTGCATTCTCCCTGAGACACGAGTCATCGGCTGGTGCAGTGCATCCGCACCGTGTGTGCTGCCCTCCCAGTGGCCACTTTGCAGTCATCTCAGTTGTCACATCTATGGTCACAGCGTCACAACACCCGTAGGTAGGCTTCAATACTGTCCATGGTTCCAGATATCCACCGAGGGTCTCGGAATGGGACCCCCTTGGATAAGGGTGGGGACTGCCATTCAATCATTCCATTTTAAGGAAGATAAGAATGAGGGAGCTTTTCTTGTTCAAGATGGTGAACTAACGTCTCCTACTTTCTGCTCTGAACTTTTCTAGTGCTGAGGAAACGCGCAGATTCATTCTCCGTAGTATTTAAAGCAAGACTCCTAAAAGGAACAGGAACACACGGGGCAGCAAAGCAACGTAAGTGGAGGCTACGGCCGCACAATTCTCCCCAGGCTGCAGGCCCAGGGAGCACCTCCCGATGGAAGCCAACGGCTGGAAACCACCTCCTGTCCACCCAAGATAATGGTGAGGCCTTTGTAACCTGGATGGGGCAGAGGCTGCCAAGGGACCTTCCCGCCAAAGGCCAGCCCCGCTCAGGACCCAGCAGGAGAACTCACGAGGAGGAAACACAAAGCAGCTGGGAAAACGGTAGCCATGCAGATACAGTCACAGGTGAGGGGAAGAGATCCAATAGGACATTCTGAGGACTACAGAGGAGGCACTGTAATAGCCTGGAAGAGATCAGGAAGGGAATCCCAACCCTGATGAGCAAGAAAGCAGAAGTGGCCATGAAAATATCCAATTAGAAATCTTAGAAATGAAAAAGAGGGCTAACGAAGCTGTCAGACTCGGGGAGCAGCTGGAGGCAGCCGAAGAGCAACATCGCGGCGGCAAAGATCAAACGGAACTCAGCCGCAGGGAGACGAGACGTAAAAACATAAAAGCAGGGTGGAGAGACATGAGAAGGGACCCCGGAGGCTGCCACCTGTTCTGAGCGGAGGATAAATGAAGGCCACAGCGAGAGTCTGCGCTCGGGGAAAGCACAGGAGAGGATTTTACAGAACTCAAGGAAGAGGAGAGTCAACGCGTCTAGACAGCCCACCAGGGCCGAGCAGGACCAGGAGCACACCGCACCTTGACCCGAGGCGGTCAAAGTCCAGAACACAGAGACGAAGAGGAAATCCCGGAGAGCACTAGGGAGAGAGACTGCTGCGAGTGAGAGAGCCCTCGTTCAGTGACCAGCCACACCCCTGGGCAGTTGAGCGCCGTGAGTACGGCAGCCCGAGCCCAATCTCAGCTCCATCACTTCTACCGCGTGGGCTCAGTCTCCCTCCTTGCAAAGGACAGTTGCCAGCGTGGCTTCTTTCACACAGCTGCTCTAGAGATTACGTGAGACCCACACGCAGCCCTTAGAACCATTCCTGCCAGGGAGCAGGAAGTGTGAGCTTTTGTTGACTGCGTCTGCGCTTTGCATCCTTGTCCATTTTCCTCTAAGCAACACCAGGAGTTGGAAGACAAGGGTGCTGAGTGCAGTCCACATCTGTTGATGGACTGGAGGAGGAACCGACAGAAAGTGCGCTGGTGGCTCACCTACCGTGTGGCCGGGAATGCGCACATGACACTTCATTTAATCTTTGCAGTTCCTAGAGATGAGTCATAGCATCGTCATCACTCAGAAGGGAAAACTGAAACGCGGAGAAGCCAGGGGATTTGCCCAAGGCCCCCCTGGCTGGGAAAGAGTGGATACCATGGCTCTCTGACCCCCAAAACCTAGGCTCTTGGTGGCTCCTGGGGAATGCCAGAACCCTGGACTCAAATCTGGTCTCGGAGCTCCTGCCTGTAGAAGCTCCTACCCAGCCACAGACAGCACAGCCCCACCACGGAGCAGGAACAAAATCAAGAATCCCGATTCTGTACGACAGCCTCAATAACCAACGTGACATTGTGAAGGACATGCCAATATTTGTAATCTCCCCTGACAAGTTGTTAAGTATTTATAGAAACATTTTCTCCTGGCCCTGTTTAAGGAAAATACTGTATCTAATTTCCTCTGGAGACATGCACTGGGAGAAATCAGGAAGATAATCTGTCATCATAAATGGCAAGAAATAGTCACCCTGAAAGAGTGGCTTGTTTAGCAAAGGTGCTTGAATATTAACAGATTTTCTTTTAATCTTGCCTGTGTAGGGGGTAAATTCGTGACTTGGAAAGGAGTTCCGGAGACCGTGGGGGAGGGGAGGTTAAGGTTGGGGACAGTGATGCCTAGGCCCAGGGTGCAGGCCCAGGATCAGCAAGGAGGAAATCCCAGACAATGGGAAAAAGGTGGGGCTCCAAACTCCAGGTGACAAAGCTCTGGGGACCGCAGGGACCTGTGACACTGAGGCTCTTGCACTGTCTCTCTCATAGGAAACGTGAGGTCACTGGCCTTGAGAGCCAAAGGTGACATTCCCTTCCCTTCCCTGGAACTCAGTCTTCCACATCTGTAAAATGGGAGAAGAGGCTAGAGTGGGTTATCTATGAGGGCTGCCTTTGCTCAGATGTGCTATTAGAAGGGCTTAGAGGGGCCGGCTCCATGGCTCACCTGGTTAATCCTCCGCCTGCGGCACTGGCATCCCATATGGGCGCCAGGTTCTAGTCCTGGTTGCTCCTCTTCCAGTCCAGCTCTCTGCTGTGGCCCGGGAAGGCAGTGGAGGATGGCCCAAGTGCTTGGGCCCTGCACCCACATGGGAGACCAGGAGGAAGCACCTGGCTCTTGGCTTCGGATCGGCGCAGCACCGGCTGTAGCGCCCATTTGGGGGTGAACCAACAGAAGGAAGACCTTTCTCTCTGTCTCTCTCTCACTGTCTATAACTCTACCTGTCAAATAAATAAAAATAAAAAGAAGGGCTTGGAAAGAGGTGCAAGTGGCATGCTGGGAATGGCACAGAGGTTCAAGGCCAGACCAGGTGGGCCGATCACTTGGGTTCTGTGCCGGGGCATTCAGACCAAGGAGCAGAGACACAGCCTCTCCCCCCTCGACAGATAACCAGGAGCAAACGGCCTCTCTAACAGCATTGCAGGATCAGGGAGGGGCTCCCAGTGGCTCACTTTCTGCGAGTCAGCTCACACCTGGAGAGCAGTGTTCTGCCGGGCCCTGCAAGACGAGCAAGGCGCTGGCAGTCATGCGCTCCCAAGAGCAGCTGCTGGCTCGGAGGCTGTTCAGCCTGAAACAAGACATCAGTGAACAAGCTCACAGTTTACAAATCTGCAGGATTCACTTCCAGATAGGCAGCCGCTACAAGGGGTGGGGGGTGGGGGTGGGGGTGGGGTCTCAGCTCTGTACGCGGAACATTGAAACCAGCAGAGGTGTCCGTTAACTAAAGGGGCGGTTGTAGGGGGGTAATGACTGCCCCTTGCTTGGCCTGTACAAGCAACAGTTCAGTGACCTCCTGCAGATGATGGGGCAGAAATCCCTCACCCGGAAGTGGGTGCTGAACTCTACAAACCCTTCTGAATGTAGGATCCTGATTTTATTTCCAGGCCTTCCTGCGATTTAAGGTTCACCTCACTGTCTTAGGACATGCAAAAAAAAAAAATAGTGTGGGACCTGTAAGATACTGGCCGGTTGGGTCTTGCTCACAATTGGGGCCTGCAGCAGCCCCTGGAGGAACCTGCTCTCTGGATCCCATCTTCTCACTCCACCTGCCCAGGTGCAACTTCTGTGCTAATCAGCATGGGTGCAATCAGACATCAAAGCAGAGAACCCATGAACAACAGATCAGCAGGCATCAGTGACTGAAGGAGGAGTTCTTGCAACGGAAAGCCTCCGGGCTGCTCCAAGATGGTTTAAAAGGGCACAGGGTGGCCGGCGCCGCAGCTCACTAGGCTAATCCTCCACCTTGCGGCGCCGGCACACCGGGTTCTAGTCCCGGTCGGGGCGCCGGATTCTGTCCCGGTTGCCCCTCTTCCAGGCCAGCTCTCTGCTGTGGCCCGGGAGTGCAGTGGAGGATGGCCCAGGTGCTTGGGCCCTGCACCCGCATGGGAGACCAGGAGAAGTACCTGGCTCCTGCCATCGGATCAGTGCGGTGTGCCAGCCGCGGCGGCCATTGGAGGGTGAACCAACGGCAAAGGAAGACCTTTCTCTCTGTCTCTCTCTCACTGTCCACTCTGCCTGTCAAAAAAATTAAAAAAAAATTTTAAAAAAAGGGCACAGGGCAGGGGCATGAAGCAGATAGAGCAGCGGCACAGACCCAGTGGTGTGGGGCTCCTGAGCGTGCGGAGCCATGGGGAATTCTCGCCAGTCCTGCTTTACTGCAGGCCGGACTCTTGCCACGCAATCACAGAAAATCTGGACTAAGGAGGCTGCAGGATCATTGTCGTTCAATTTCCCACTCCTCCCCCCACCCCCGCCGGGAAAACCTCCCCAAGGAGATGGAATCACTGGCCCCGAGGTTGAAAGCACAAGGAAACCCACATGTCTCCAGCTCGGGGGTTTAGGGAGCTTAGTGAACACGTAGGCTTAAGGAAGGAATTCCGCCCCCCACCCCCACCCCGGCATCACCTGTTAGGTGGCACAGCTGTGCATGTCAGCGCACGTCTTCAATTTAGGAGACTGTCTCACTTTGTTTTTTTTTTTTTTTTTAAAGATTTTATTTATTTATTTGAAAGTTGGAGTTACACAGAGAGAGGAGGAGAGGCAGAGAAAAAGAGAGAGAGGTGTCTTCCATCCGCTGGTTCACTCTCCAATTGGCCACAACAGCCGGAGTTGTGCCAATCCGAAGCCAGGAGCCAGGAGCTTCTTCCAGGTCTCCCACGTGGGTGCAGGGGCCCAAGGACTTCTTGGGCCATCTTCTACTGCTTTCTCAGGCCACAGCAGAGAGCTGGATAGGAAGTGGAGCAGCCGGGACTAGAACCAGTGCCCGTATGGGATGCCAGCACTGTAGGCAGTGGCTTTACCCGCTACGCCACAGCGCCGGCCCCTGGGACCTGGCCTTTCTAACAGAGGCCATCTCTTGACCAAACACGTTTGGAGTTTCTGATATCAGACCTTCTGACCTGACTTTGACGGCTTCT
Source organism: Oryctolagus cuniculus (assembly GCF_964237555.1). Classification (NCBI taxonomy): domain Eukaryota; kingdom Metazoa; phylum Chordata; class Mammalia; order Lagomorpha; family Leporidae; genus Oryctolagus; species Oryctolagus cuniculus. Next base: position 50,579,869 of record NC_091448.1, read on the forward strand.
GGGGAGACTCTGGCCCCTTTAGAACCTGCAGGCGAAGGGCCTGGCCCAGAGGTCTGCAGCTCAGTGAGAGGTAAGGCTGTTGCTCAGCACCTGCCGGGCTCCGTTTTCTGTTGCCGTAACTGAGTACCACACACTGAGGAATTCATAAAGAACAGAGGTTTGTGCCGGACCTGGAGGCACGGAGGTGCAAGAGCACGGTGCTGGCATTGGCTAAGAGCCTTCTTGCTACATCAGCCCAAGGCAGAGCACACGTGCTAGCTGGGGGCTCCCTTCTTCTTATAAAGCCACTGATGCCATCATGGGACCCCCCCCCCAACCTCACCCAGGCCTAATGAATGAGGAAAGCATTTGGTCTAGCAGTTAAGGCACTAATTGAGACCCCAGCACCCCATATCTAAGGGCCTGGGTTCAGATCCTGGCTCTACCCCCAACTCCAGCTTCCTTCTAATGCACAGCCTGGGAGGCAGCAGGTGATGGCTCAAGTACCTGGATCCCAGCCACTCATATGGGGGGCCTGGCTGAAGTTCCTAACTGCTAGATTCAGCCCAGCCCAGCCCCAGCTACTGCAGGTATCTGGGGAGTGAACAAGTTAATGTGATTAAAATAAATCAGTATTTAATAATAATTATTGATATCTCCCACAGATCCCATCTCTAAATTGCATTACCATAGGAATTTGGGGACTAATTTTCCAACACATGAACTTCCGGGGGCACATTCATACCAGGGCGGCACCAAATCACTCCATACAGGGCCACCCCTGCCCAGGCTGGTGCCCAGCCCTCCATCTGTCGATCAAGGGGCACAGGGTGCCATTCCAGCATGTGATAGTCTCTTTGAAGGAGCTGTGCCATCCAGAACCCACCTGAATGAAGGTGTCTAGGAAACACAGGAGCACTTGGCATCCCCTGACACAGAGACTGGTGATTGACAGCTGGCCCACGGGAGCCAGGCCGCTGGTTGGGCTGGGCTGACCTCAATTTTCCTGCCAGGAAGTTCTAAATCAGTCTCCGACAGATGGTGAATTGCAAGGTCATGGACAGTCTAGGCCAGGGTAACCACATGCGTTTTCCCTGCCTATGTAGGACAGAAATGATCCAGAGGAAGTTGGAAGAATGAAGAAATGCTCAGAAAGAACCAGAAGTGAAAGGTCAACTGGCCATCAGGGCAGGTGGCAGCCTTGTGGTCACCAGGCCCTGTGAGGCCAACTGCCCTTCAGCCCTGGGACTCTGTGACGCCTTCAGCCAATCAGCCCCTGGCCTTTCAAGCCACTCTGGGGAGATTGTTACCATTCTCTGCAATGTAACACATAGATTATCTTTCAAAGTGATGTAACAATCAGAAATGTTCAGCTTCTGTTGTGGTCCCCCACTTCCCCTTGGCAGACTACTGGGAAGGAATCAGCTCCCACTGTTGGAAGAAAGGTCAACGGATTTCTTGAATATCTTGAGATACTAGAAGAAGAGGAAGTCCAAGAGAACAAGGGATTGGTACCAAAAGTATAGGGCAGAAGAAACAAAGACCAGCCATAAACCTGAAGCCTTATCAGCAAGTTGGAGTCAGCAAAAGCAAAGGCCGGTTTCTGCACTGTAGGCTGGGATTGGGGTGGGTGGGGTTGGGGGTGGGTGGGGGTGGGTGTGCGTGTGGGTGTGCGCGTGGGTGTGTGGGTGTGTGTTTGTGGTGGGGAGGCTCCTCCTGACTTAGTGAGCAACTCAGACACCTCGCAGGAAAGTGCAAGCACACACATGCACACGTCTACAGTTCAGACCTGCTTTTGCTTGGTGCTTGGAAGCCAATAGGCAGCTGATGGAGAGAAACTCAAGTCCCCCCAGATTAACAGGAAGAGAAATGGCCTCCGTGACCCCGGAGCCCCCAGACTGCCTGAGATTCTGGACGCATGGATGCTTCTATTCTCTACTCCTCGGGACAGTCTCTCCCTAGCTGCCCAAGCAAAGGCCCCATCCTCTCTCCAGACAACTCACAGACCCTTACTTTCCAGTGATGACGTCACCCTGCCTCCACTGCAGGGGGCTTTCCCAGCAGGCTCAGCATGCTGACAGCCTGCAGGAGTAATAGTAATATGGTTTGAGTAACCCTTATCCAAAATGCTTGGGATCAGAGTGCTTTCAACTTTGGATTTTTTTCATATTTTAGAGTATTTGCATATACATCATGAGATACCCCGGAGACACAAGTCTAAACACGACATTCATTTAATAAGGCTGGCGCTGTGGCATAGAAAGCTAAGCCTCCGCCTTCGGTGCTGGCATCCCAAGTCCTGGCTGCCCCACTTCCGATCCAGCTCTCTGCTGTGGCCTGGGAAAGCAGTAGAAGATGGCCCAAGTGCTTGGGCCCCTGCACCCACGCGGGAGACCTGGAAGAAGCTCCTGGCTCCTGGCTTCAGATCAGCCCAGCTCTGGCCATTGCAGTCATTTAAGGAGTGAACCAGCAGATGGAAGACCTTTTTCTCTGTCTCTCCCTCTCACTGTCTGTAACTCTACCTCTCAAATAAAGAAGTCTTTAAATAAACAAACAAAACAGAGAGCAGGAGAGAACCTTAGGTATCCATTACGGGGTTTACTTACACATTCTGGTTCATTTTTGGCACAGAGTAATTATGTTTTCCTCCAGACTGCCCTTACTCCTGTTATTATTACTACAGGTGTGAATTCTGACATGACGCCCAAGTAGAAAAGTCCACACCTCATTTCACGTGCTGGGTTGCTCCTAGGTCTGGGGCCCACGTGCACCGTGGCCATCCCTGTGAATGGCTGACCAGCAGCATCGGGCACACTGGGAACTAAATCCACCAGCAGCTCCAAGGGAAAGCCATCAGTGGGCACAGAGGCTCTCCTCACCCAGGGCCCCAGGCCAATCCAAACAACACAGATCTGCAGAGAATGAGGAGTGGGGAGCCACCGCCTTCAGTGCTGTGTGCTCTGCACTGCCTTCCTCCCAGTGTGTTGGGGGAAAACCACCCACACCCGACAGCTTCCTCTCCTTTCAAGCTCCTAGCCCTGGCCTTGGCCCCACCTGCCCTCTTCTCCCCAAGGTTGGCCCCTTCTTGAGTCAGCCGCTGAGTTGCTCCAATATCCCCCATTGCAAACCCCCTTCCAGGCTGCAGTGCAGCGTGAGGTACTGCAAGTGCCGGCCTCTGCTCTATCCCAAGTCCTGGGACCCTCCAGCTCCCTGCAAACTGTGACTCATCAGTAAGGGAAGCAGGAAAACTCAGAGAGCAGGGCTCCCTGCTCCTTGTGGGTTCAAGACCTGCTCCCCGGCGGGCAGGAGGCTCCACATTCCCAGGGCAGCTCTTCCATCAGCTCCAACGATGACGCTGGGGACAAATCGTGACAAACTGCTCTTCTAGGCCCCTGGTTGCCCCCAAGGCCCAGTGTTTATGTTTCTTGAACCATTTAATATTTCCACCAACACCCTTAGCAGATAAGGAAACAAGAATTCAGCACAAAATCTTTCCCAAACAGTGAAATAAAATCAAGTGAAACATCGGAAATCATCAGGGGAAATAAGGCTGCCACTCCAGGAAGATGAATCTCAGCCAATCGGTTCAAGCCGGATTCTTTCCATCAGCCCATGCATCCGCACTGACATCGCCTGGTTCTGATCCTCAGGTCAGAAATGTCAGGGAAGAGCTTCAGACGAAAATCCCATCCCACCGTCCCCCCCAGAGTAATGATTCTCGGTTCATGGGCAGTCCCAGGGCTGGACCGCAGTGCTGGACAGAGTGAACTGGCACCACTAGCATTTAGCAAAGTGCTTAGTGCATAGCAGGTGCTTAATAAATGTTAATCAAAGTACTTCCCAAGAATTTTGTGTGTTATTGAGTGTAATTAAGTCATTCTCCGCAAAATCCCAGCATCTTTCCCAAATGGAATACACAAAGGGGACACAAACACCTAGAGTAGTGAGCCATCGGCTCACTCTGGGAAAATCCAGGTATTAGCTTCTAAGTCAACCCTTTCTGTTAAGATCCAGACAATAAATAGTTGAGGCATGGTAGACCATAAGGTCTCTGTCGCAACTGCTCAGCTCTGCCATTGTAGCTCAAAATTAGCAAAAGACAAGACACAAGAGAACTTCAAAACATTCCCAGAAAATCTAATTAAAGGACACATTTATTTTTGGTGCAAAAAAATATTGAAATCTATGGCTGACTCTGGCATAGCAGGTAAAGCCGTAGCCTACAGCCCAAGTTCTCGGACCCCTGCACCCAAATGCATGACCCAGAAGAAGCTCCTGGCTCCTAGTGTTGGCCTGGCCCAGCCCACCATTTTGGTCACCTGGAGAGTGAACCAGCAGATGGAAGATCTCTTTGTTTCTTCTTCTCTCTGAAACTGTCTTTCAAATAAATAAGTCTTTAAAAAATATTGAAATTCTTGAATTTTTTTCATAATACTCATTTTGATGAGCTTTTTGAAGACCCTTGTATGCAAGGATTTCAACAAACTTTTGCACCAGAATACATTTTAATTTCATTTTCCACAAGCTGGTTTCATGAGTGTGACTGGTTCCAACAAAACTTTACTCACAGAAGCAGGCTGCAGGCTAGGTTTGGCCCACAGCCATTATTTGCTGACCCTCTGCTGTAAACTGCTGGTGAAAATCCAGTCCTGTGGTGGTTCTACAACTCAGAGTGTAAGATCTAATAGTTAGACTCAAAAGTCCTAAATTCACAACATTGTCTACTTTGCCCAGGAAGAGTTTTTACATTCCCAAATTAGGATCCAAGTAATTGATTATCAAAATGGAAAATAAGCCCAATATGAACTACCTTATGAAGGGTGGATGTTTGGATGAGTGGTAAGACACCTGCATCCCATAGCTAAGTGCATGGGTTCAGTCCCCAGCTCTGCCTCTACTCCAGCTTCCCGCTAACGCAGACCCTGAGAGCAGCAGTGGTGGCTTGAGCAATGGAGTCGCTGCCGCCCATGTGGGAGACCTGGATTGAGTTTTCCAGGGCCAATGCAGGCTCAGGAGAGTGAATTTGCAGATGAGAACACTCTCTCTCTCTCTCTCTCTCTCTCTCTCTCTCTCCCCCTCCCTCTCCCTTTCCCTCCCTCTCTACATCTTAATTAAGAAAGAAAAGCTATGTCTGCTTTAAAAATTATGAACCTAACTAGAATTACTATATATTAGCACTAGAAAAAATATGCCCATTTCATTGTATAAATGCCCTAAAGTCATCCAGTGGACACATAAGGAGTCTTTCATTTCCCATTCCTGTGAGTCTGAAGTCCATTAACCATCCTTTCACTCACCCATCTTTCAGCAAAAAACACACTGAATTCTTGCTATAGATTAGACTTTCTGCTAGCTACTTAGAATCCAGCAGTGCACACAACCCCTGGGCACACAATTCCACGTCAGCTGCACGGCACACCCATGGGGTCCCAGGACAGCGGGGGCACTAAGGGAAGGATGGCTGCTCTAGCACAAGTGCGTCTGTGCAAACTTTGGGGTAAAGGCCAAAGAATCACAAAAGGTGTGGTGGGACTTCCTGGACAGGAAGTGACCCGTGCAGGGGCTCAGTGGTGTGAAACCACGTGGCCTGTCTGGGGTCTCCGAGGACCTTGACAGGGCTGGAGAAAAGGGTAGGAAAAGGGTGTACAAGA